>NW_027642515.1:0-269562 GCF_032717465.1 Coenobita brevimanus | reverse complement strand
GAACTATGTAAAGATCCCTCACCCCTTTTCAATTTAATTGGATACTTACTAGGTGAATATGCCAGAACCTTCTCAATGTTATTATTATTATTGTTATTATTATTATTATTATTATGCATGCTACCTGGAGGGGTTAGGTATATCTTTCCCAGCTAATTTATAAAAATAATTTGAGTTTTTAGTGACACCCCCAGCCTTCACAGTTTATGGCCAAGTGTAACCTGATTGGGAGGGTAATTTTGACTAGTAACCAAGGAGACTTATTCCATACTCATGACCAGGGCTCTCTGTAAAATCTCTAACCCATTTTCTGTTAATGGCCAGGTGTAGTCAGATTGGGAGGGTGATTTTGACTAGTAACCAAGGAGACTCATGACCAAGGCTGTTTGTAAAGATCTCTAACCCCTTTTTGGTTACTTTATGGCCAAGTGTAGAGATTGGAAAGGTAATTTTGACTAGTAACCAAGGAGACTCATGACCAAGGCTGTTCATAAAGATCCCTAACCCCTTTTCAGTTACTTTATGGCCAAGTGTAGTCATATTGGAAGGGTAATTTTGACTAGTAACCAAGGAGACTCATGACCAAGGCTGTTCATAAAGATCCCTAATCCCTTTTCAGTTACTTTATGGCCAAGTGTAGTCATATTGGAAGGGTAATTTTGACTAGTAACCAAGGAGACTCATGACCAAGGCTTTTCTTAAAGATCGCTAACCCCATTTCAGTTACTTTTTGGCCAGGTGTAGTCAGATTAAATCATTCCATAACTAAGGTTCATAAAATTCCATGCAAAGACTTTGTAAAGATTCCTAACTCCCTTTTAGTTACTTTATGGCTGTGTAGTCAGATTGAGATGGTAATTTGGGCTAGTAACCAAGGAGACTCATTCTTTAACTAAGGCTAAAATTCCATGCTAGAATAATGTAAAGATCCTTATGCCTTTTTTCAGTTAATTTATGGCCAAGTGTAGAGATTGGAAAAGTAATTTTGACTATTAACCAAGGAGACTCATGACCAATGCTCTTTATATACTGTATTTCTGACCTTTTTATTCAGTTACTTCTTGGCCAAGTGTTGTCAGATTGGAAAGGTAATTTTGACTAGTAACCAAGGAGACTCATTCCCTAACCAAGGCTCAAATTCCATGCAGCAACTATTCAGAGATCTCTAACTCCTTTTCAGTCAGTGGTTGGCCAGGTGTAGCTAAATTGGAAAGATAATTTTGACTAGTAACCAAGGAGGCTCATGACCAAGGCCCTGTGTAATGATCCCTAGCCTGATTTCAGTTACTTTATGGACAAGTGTAGTCAGATTGGGAGGGTAATTTTGACTAGTAACCAAGGAGACACAACCAAGGCCGTACGTATTGATCCTTAGCCTAATTTCCGTTACTTTTTGGCTAAGTGTAGGCAGATAGGAATGGTAATTTTGACTAGTAACTAGGGAGACTCATTCCCTAACTAAGGCTAGTATTCCATACAGGAACTATGTAAAGATCCCTCACCCCTTTTCAATTTAATTGGATACTTACTAGGTGAATATGCCAGAACCTTCTCAATGTTATTATTATTATTGTTATTATTATTATTATTATTATGCATGCTACCTGGAGGGGTTAGGTGTATCTTTCCCAGCTAATTTATAAAAATATTTTGAGTTTTTAGTGACACCCTCAGCCTTCACAGTTTATGGCCAAGTGTAGCCTGATTGGGAGGGTAATATTGACTAGTAACCAAGGAGATTTATTCCATACTCATGACCAGGGCTCTCTGTAAAATCTCTAACCCATTTTCTGTTAATGGCCAGGTGTAGTCAGATTGGGAGGGTGATTTTGACTAGTAACCAAGGAGACTCATGACCAAGGCTGTTTGTAAAGATCTCTAACCCCTTTTTGGTTACTTTATGGCCAAGTGTAGAGATTGGAAAGGTAATTTTGACTAGTAACCAAGGAGACTCATGACCAAGGCTGTTCATAAAGATCCCTAACCCCTTTTCAGTTACTTTATGGCCAAGTGTAGTCATATTGGAAGGGTAATTTTGACTAGTAACCAAGGAGACTCATGACCAAGGCTGTTTATAAAGATCCCTAATCCCTTTTCAGTTACTTTATGGTCAAGTGTAGTCATATTGGAAGGGTAATTTTGACTAGTAACCAAGGAGACTCATGACCAAGGCTTTTCTTAAAGATCCCTAACCCCTTTTCAGTTACTTTTTGGCCAGGTGTAGTCAGATTAAATCATTCCATAACTAAGGTTCATAAAATTCCATACAAAGACTTTGTAAAGATTCCTAACTCCCTTTTAGTTACTTTATGGCTGTGTAGTCAGATTGAGATGGTAATTTGGGCTAGTAACCAAGGAGACTCATTCTTTAACTAAGGCTAAAATTCCACGCTAGAATAATGTAAAGATCCTTATGCCTTTTTTCAGTTAATTTATGGCCAAGTGTAGAGATTGGAAAAGTAATTTTGACTATTAACCAAGGAGACTCATGACCAATGCTCTTTATATACTGTATTTCTGACCTTTTTATTCAGTTACTTCTTGGCCAAGTGTTGTCAGATTGGAAAGGTAATTTTGACTAGTAACCAAGGAGACTCATTCCCTAACCAAGGCTCAAATTCCATGCAGCAACTATTCAGAGATCTCTAACTCCTTTTCAGTCAGTGGTTGGCCAGGTGTAGCTAAATTGGAAAGATAATTTTGACTAGTAACCAAGGAGACTCATGACCAAGGCCCTGTGTAATGATCCCTAGCCTGATTTCAGTTACTTTATGGACAAGTGTAGTCAGATTGGGAGGGTAATTTTGACTAGTAACCAAGGAGACACAACCAAGGCCCTACGTATTGATCCTTAGCCTAATTTCCGTTACTTTTTGGCTAAGTGTAGGCAGATAGGAATGGTAATTTTGACTAGTAACTAGGGAGACTCATTCCCTAACTAAGGCTAGTATTCCATACAGGAACTATGTAAAGATCCCTCACCCCTTTTCAATTTAATTGGATACTTACTAGGTGAATATGCCAGAACCTTCTCAATGTTATTATTATTATTGTTATTATTATTATTATTATTATGCATGCTACCTGGAGGGGTTAGGTATATCTTTCCCAGCTAATTTATAAAAATATTTTGAGTTTTTAGTGACACCCCCAGCCTTCACAGTTTATGGCCAAGTGTAGCCTGATTGGGAGGGTAATTTTGACTAGTAACCAAGGAGACATTCCATACTCATGACCAGGGCTCTCTGTAAAATCTCTAACCCCTTTTCTGTTAATGGCCAGGTGTAGTCAGATTGGGAGGGTGATTTTGACTAGTAACCAAGGAGACTCATGACCAAGGCTGTTCTTAAAGATCCCTAACCCCTTTTCAGTTACTTTATGGCCAAGTGTAGTCATGTTGGAAGGGTAATTTTGACTAGTAACCAAGGAAACTCATGACCAAGGCTGTTCTTAAAGATCCCTAACCCCATTTGTTACTTTATGGCCAAGTGTAGTCATATTGGAAGGGTAATTTTGACTAGTAACCAAGGAGACTCATGACCAAGGCTATTCTTAAAGATCCCTAACCCCTTTTCAGTTACTTTTTGGCCAGGTGTAGTCAGATTAAATCATTCCATAACTAAGGTTCATAAAATTCCATGCAAAGACTATGTAAAGATTCCTAACTCCCTTATAGTTACTTTATGGCTGTGTAGTCAGATTGAGATGGTAATTTGGGCTAGTAACCAAGGAGACTCATTCTTTAACTAAGGCTAAAATTCCACGCTAGAATAATGTAAAGATCCTTATGCCTTTTTTCAGTTAATTTATGGCCAAGTGTAGAGATTGGAAAAGTAATTTTGACTATTAACCAAGGAGACTCATGACCAATGCTCTTTATATACTGTATTTCTGACCCTTTTATTCAGTTACTACTTGGCCAAGTGTTGTCAGATTGGAAAGGTAATTTTGACTAGTAACCAAGGAGACTCATTCCCTAAGACTCAAATTTCATACGACAACTTTCCAAAGATCCCTAACTCCTTTTTAATTAATGCCAGGTCTAGTCAGATTGATGCTTTTGATGCATATTTTGACTAGTAACCAAGGAGACTCATTCCCTAACCAAGGCTCAGATTCCATGCATCAACTATTCAGAGATCTCTAACTCCTTTTCAGTCAGTGGTTGGCCAGGTGTAGCTAGATTGGAAAGATAATTTTGACTAGTAACCAAGGAGACTCATGACCAAGGCCCTGTGTAATGATCCCTAGCCTGATTTCAGTTACTTTATGGACAAGTGTAGTCAGATTGGGAGGGTAATTTTGACTAGTAACCAAGGAGACACAACCAAGGCCCTACGTATTGATCCTTAGCCTAATTTAGTTACTTTTTGGCTAAGTGTAGGCAGATGGGAATGGTAATTTTGACTAGTAACCAGGGAGACTCATTCCCTAACTAAGGCAAGTATTCCATACAGGAACTATGTAAAGATCCCTCACCCCTTTTCAATTTAATTGGATACTTACTAGGTGAATATGCCAGAACCTTCTCAATTTTATTATTATTATTATTATTATTATTATTATTATTATTTTATGCATGCTACCTGCAGGGGTTAGGTATATAACTTTCCCAGCTAATTAATATAAATAATTTGAGTTTTTAGTGACACCCCCAGCCTTCACAGTTTATGGCCAAGTGTAGCCTGATTGGGAGGGTAATTTTGACTAGTAACCAAGGAGACTTATTCCATACTCATGACCAGGGCTCTCTGTAAAATCTCTAACCCCTTTTCTGTTAATGGCCAGGTGTAGTCAGATTGGGAGGGTGATTTTGACTAGTAACCAAGGAGACTCATGACCAAGGCTGTTTGTAAAGATCCCTAACCCCTTTTCAGTTACTTTATGGCCAAGTGTAGAGATTGAAAAGGTAATTTTGACTAGTAACCAAGGAGACTCATGACCAAGGCTGTTCGTAAAGGTCCCTAACCCCTTTTCAGTTACTTTATGGCCAAGTGTAGTCATATTGGAAGGGTAATTTTGACTAGTAACCAAGGAGACTCATGACCAAGGCTATTCTTAAAGATCCCTAACTCCATTTCAGTTACTTTTTGGCCAGGTGTAGTCAGATTAAATCATTCCATAACTAAGGTTCATAAAATTCCATGCAAAGACTATGTAAAGATTCCTAACTCCCTTATAGTTATTTTATGGCTGTGTAGTCAGATTGAGATGGTAATTTGGGCTAGTAACCAAGGAGACTCATTCTTTAACTAAGGCTAAAATTCCACGCTAGAATAATGTAAAGATCCTTATGCCTTTTTTCAGTTAATTTATGGCCAAGTGTAGAGATTGGAAAAGTAATTTTGACTATTAACCAAGGAGACTCATGACCAATGCTCTTTATATACTGTATTTCTGACCCTTTTATTCAGTTACTTCTTGGCCAAGTGTTGTCAGATTGGGAAGGTAATTTTGACTAGTAACCAAGGAGATTCATTCCCAAACCAAGGCTCAAATTCCATGCAGCAACTATTCAGAGATCTCTAACTCCTTTTCAGTCAGTGGTTGGCCAGGTGTAGCTTGATTGGAAAGATAATTTTGACTAGTAACCAAGGAGACTCATGACCAAGGCCCTGTGTAATGATCCCTAGCCTGATTTCAGTTACTTTATGGACAAGTGTAGTCAGATTGGGAGGGTAATTTTGACTAGTAACCAAGGAGACACAACCAAGGCCCTACGTAGTGATCCTTAGCCTAATTTCAGTTACTTTTTGGCTGTGTAGGCAGATAGGAATGGTAATTTTGACTAGTAACCAGGGAGACTCATTGCCTAACTAAGGCTGGTATTCCATACAGGAACTATGTAAAGATCCCTCACTCCTTTTCAATAAGCTGATGGCAAGTAGTAGTCAGATTGATGGTAATTTTGACTAGTAACCAAGGAGACTCATTCCTTACTCATGACCAAGGAGACTCTTCATAATTTTCAGTTAGTTTATGGCAAAGCTGTCAGATTTGGGGGGTAATTCTGGCTAGTAACCAAGGAGACTCATTCTTGACTCATGACCAAGGCTTTGTAAAGATCCCTAGCCCCTTTTCAATTAATTGATGGCCAGGTGTAGTCAGATTGGGAGGGCAGTTTTGACTAATAACCAAGGAGACTCACAATAGCTTTGCCCAGGTGTTCATTCCTTTGTGTATTATTTCACATAGCGCATTGGCAGAAAAAGAGCAGTGGTATGGCTGTACATTCATCCCATAGCACTTCTTTGCGACTAGCATCATGTTCGTGTTTATCTGATAACAATTCAGCATTCAGAATGGAGAGATGGCAATTTTAGGCCAAGGTAGAGTAAAAGCAAGCTAGTAACCAAGGAGACTCATTGCACTTGTTCAGGACTAGCATCAAATTTTAGTTGTAAATTGGAATAGTAACCAAGGAGACTCATCCCTGACTTAAAACCACAGCTCGTCAGATGCAACCACATCTTCGTATTTTGTGTGGGAGTGACCAGTCAGATTTTAGTAGTTGTAAATTGGAATAGTAACCAAGGAGACTCATTCCTGACTCATAACTACAGCTCGTCAAATGCAAACTCATCTTGGTATTCATTTGCAGGAGTGACTGATTCAGAAGTGGCTATAGGTATAAAAAAAAACATTCACTTTGAATACCTGGCTGTAACAGTTATATTAGAATATGATGCTATGCCCTTCTTTTTTGGTTTAAAATATCATAGCATCATGAATTTTGAATTGTAACTGTAGATGAGTAGAATGTTGCTAGTCATGGAGAAGTGCTGTGGAAAGGGTACTCTATAGCATTACTTTGTTCTGCCACTGAACTGTGAGAGATGGACTGCGTAAGGCAAAATATAGGCCAAGTAGAAGGTAGAAGTTGTGCTATATACTGTATAACTGTCTACTCTAAATGTGAAATATTTGTATTATATTTCTACAATCATTGCAGTGGTGTTCCTGTGGCGGCCTTGGGTTTGTGTGGGTGTAAGTGAAGTACAAGAAAGCTGAGTTCCAGAGAGATGGCAGCGTGATGGCGGTTCAAGAGGAGTGAAGGGAGACTGCCTGGAGAACTCAGAGTAGCAGAGGGGCCACAACTGCTTGGAGAGGTTGAAATCTGTTGTGATGGGTATAGTACTGTCTCTTGTTTGATTTTCCTGTCTCTCGTCTTTGTCCCTCTTGTCTCTCTCTCTCTCTCATGTTTGTCTCTCATGTCTGTCTGTCTTATCTGTCTCTTTTCTGTCTTTCTCTTTTCTGTCACTCCTGTTTGTCTGTTAGTGTAGGCAGGTAACTATGGAGGGTTGAATTGAGCAAGGACACTCATTCTTACATTATAGCCAAGGATGAGATGGAGGGATGGAGTGGAGAGATGGGAGGGGGTGTTAGTTGGAGGGATGGAGAGTAGATACAAGTAGATATGGGAGAGAATGTGTGTAAGAGGGAGGAGTGTGGGTAGATATGGTGGAGGGAGGGTGTGAGTTGGAGGGATGGAGATGAGAGGGGGGGTGTGAGTTGGAGGGATGGCAGAGGACAGGACAGTGTGGAGGATATTTGTGGCCACACCTTACAGGATTAAGATGTCTGGCAATAGATAGATTAGATAGATATATAACTGAATTTCCATCAAGCACACTGTATTGATGTGGGAATGGTAATGTCCAGTGAAAACATATAGTAACCAAGGAGACTCATTCCTACCTCCATAACTGTAAAATTAATGAAACTGTAATCAATTAAGTACTAAATTTGAGAATGGGCCAGTTCCATCAGGTGAAGGACAGACTACAGTATAGCTAAGTGGCAAGATTATTTTTTCCTTGGTTAAGAAATCTGAGATGGAAGCACCAATTTTAGCCCATAAATTAGTATAGCTTTTTGTCCTTTTGTGGAGGGATACAGCTTAATGCCAGATTGACATTACCTTGCCTGTACACCTTTCCCATAGCCCAGAGGTCAGCAACCCTTAAAGCTACAAGAGCCATTTGTTTTAAAGATTCATAAAAATGTAGTACTCTTGGAGCTGCAATACAAAAAATTCTGAAACTGAAATCTGCAGTATTCTAAACAAAACATTACGGTGATACTATTTGATCTACTTGTAGTATAGATCTTTTGTTTCATAAAAATGTAGTACTCTTGGAGCCGCAATACAGAAAATTCTCATAAACCGAAATCTGCAGTATTCTAAATCTAAACAAAACATTACGGTGATATTGTTTGATCTGCTTATAGTATAGATCTTATCAAAGCTGAATGGAAAATCTAATGTTGCCTTGCATGTGTAATATGATGCCTTTGTTCTGAAAGAATAAATGGTTATTTATAAAGCTCCTGGAGCCACAAAAGTGTCCTAAGAGCCGCGTGCGGCTTCTGAGCCGCAGGTTGCCGACCTCTGCCATAGCCCTTCTTTAGCATAATTAACAAGTCATTTAGATACAGGTGTTAGAGCAGTTAACAGACTATACAGTAGACTATGCAAGAAAGATTAGGGAACAGTTGATACATTGACCTAAGTTTTATCCAGTGTGGGTGAAGGCATTGGTAAAGTATATATCTACAGAGGTGCAGTCATAGAAATTTACTGTCCATTGCATTGGGCATGTGGAGAGAATGAAGGATGGCAACTGGATGCAGTGGGGGAGAGGTGTGAGTGTTGAGGGTAGAGTTAAGGGGTAGATTGAGATGGTTTTGGGAGGAAGGATGGGGCTGGAGTGTATTGGTGTTGTGATGTGAAGGGGTTAGACTGAGATAGTTTGGGAGGAAGGATGGGACTGGAGTGTAGTGGTGTTGTGATAAGGAGGTGTAGAGTGAGATGGTTTGGGCATGTGGAGAGGATGGGGGAAGACATTTGGGTGCGGAGGGTGAGAGGTGTGAACATGGAGGGTAAAGTTGAGAGGCAGACTGAAAGACCTGGTATGAAGTCAGTGTCCTCAGGGATAAAGGGCTGGACAGAGAAGCTGCTAGAGATCAAACAGCATGGAGAACTGCCATTAGGTGATCAAGGCTGATGTATGGAAGCATCTTGGAGTTTTTATAAATGAATGAATGAAGGAAATAAGTTCCCTTTTTCCACTCCATTAGGTGGGTCAAGATGTTGAGGTATAAATGTAAGTGCTTCCTCTATTATTTCTTTCCCTGTCCTTCCTTTCTGCACCCTTCCTCACTCCAGCATTAGGTGGAAAAGATCAGGATGAAGGAAAATGAAGATTGTTCCTAGCTAGTTTGCTGTTTGCATTTGCCTAACTTGAATAGGGAAGTAGCATTATACTGTATAGGAATAAATGCATTGGTTACTAGGCATATTTGGGTGTTAACATATTTCACTGAGAAACTTACTTACTAGAGCCCTTAACTCAGTTGTGGGTTCATGCTTATCTGGATATGAATCTAGGAGACTTCATGCTAAAATTCCCCTTCTACAGTCCACCATCCTCCTCCTGAGAGATAGGTACATATGTGTATGGCAAGAATATTAACTGATAGACTCCTTGAAATGGCTGGTTTGATACAGCCTTCAGTATGTCCTTCAGCCTAAGATTTAACTAGTGTTGATGGTTGAGGTAGCACTGGCATTGTAGTTCAAGGGTGGAGTTGTAAAGCATGTTTGTACTTTAGGGCAGTATGACGAGGGCAGCTTGATGGCAGAGGAGGCCACCCCTGCTGTGGTAGACATCCACCACTACCACCACCACCACCACCACCACCAGTGATGAAGGGGAGCAACTTGGCTGGATACTATAAGATGAGTACATTTAAAAATGTTATACATACTCACTTAGGTGCCAGTCTGTTGAAATAACCATTGGTGGGCCAGTGGAGTGTTTCATACATAACGTATAGTTTTCTATAAATCTTGCTGTGGTGCTGCTTTTGTTAATTGCCAGTTGGTTGCAGAACTGGCCTCAGTAGGTGTTAGTCAAAATGCACTGCAACTTGTGCTTAAATAGCTGAGGAAGCTAAAGTTGGAAGAATCATGCAGAACATTAAAAACTCAATTTTGCTAAGTGGAATTATTTGCAGTAAGTGTGCTGCAGTTAAACTGGCAGTGCTAACAACTATATCCCAGGAAATGATCACTGCCACCCCTTGTGCCTTAGGTTTCATTCTTAACTTTTCCATATAGTTTTGTCTTTGGAGACTTGCAACAGAAGACAGATAGCCATTATTACCCCATCAGTAAATAAAATATCCCCAGAGCTGATAAAACCATTGGCTGTGGCAGGAGTGAATTAACACACAACAGGAAGCTCCCTGACATCTCTTCTGTAATGATTTATTTTAGGGGTTAAACTTAAGTCAGTTGGAGACCCCTGCATTCAAAAGGAAGCTCCCTAACACCTCTTCCTTAGCTATTTATCTAGAGAAATCAGTGGTGTGATAGTAAAGCCTTGTCTTATATGCAGATTTCTAAGTTCCATTGGTACTTGTTCTTCTCTCAAATGCCTTGATTTTATTTTTAATGGAGAGTAACAGTTGGGTGCGGAAGGTGATAAGTGGCAAGGTTGAGGGTAGGGGTGAGAGGCAGACTGAAAAAGACCTGGGAAGAGGCCATAGGGTGTGACCTCAGGGCTAGGACTGAATAGGGAGGCTGCCAGAGACTGAGCAGTGTGGAGAGCTGCTATTAAGTTATGAAAACCGACGCATTCAAGCATGTTGGAGCCTTTATAAACGATGTGATAGCAGTACAGTATTTTCAGAGTCTATATAAACGATACAAGAGCAATATTTCCAGAGTCTATATAAACTATACGATAGCTGTATTTCCAGAGTCTATATAAACGATACAATAGCTGTATTTCCAGAGTCTATATAAACGATACGATAGCTGTATTTCCAGAGTGTATATGAACGATACAATAGCTGTATTTCCAGAGTCAATTAAACGATATGATAGCTGTATTTCCAGAGTCAATTAAACGATATGATAGCTGTATTTCCAGAGTCAATTAAACGATATGATAGCTGTATTTCCAGAGTCAATTAAACGATATGATAGCTGTATTTCCAGAGTCAATTAAACGATATGATAGCTGTATTTCCAGAGTCAATTAAACGATATGATAGCTGTATTTCCAGAGTCAATTAAACGATATGATAGCTGTATTTCCAGAGTCAATTAAACGATACGATAGCTGTATTTCCAGAGTCAATTAAACGATATGATAGCTGTATTTCCAGAGTCAATTAAACGATATGATAGCTGTATTTCCAGAGTCAATTAAACGATATGATAGCTGTATTTCCAGAGTCAATTAAACGATATGATAGCTGTATTTCCAGAGTCAATTAAACGATATGATAGCTGTATTTCCAGAGTCAATTAAACGATATGATAGCTGTATTTCCAGAGTCAATTAAACGATATGATAGCTGTATTTCCAGAGTCAATTAAACGATATGATAGCTGTATTTCCAGAGTCAATTAAACGATATGATAGCTGTATTTCCAGAGTCAATTAAACGATATGATAGCTGTATTTCCAGAGTCAATTAAACGATATGATAGCTGTATTTCCAGAGTCAATTAAACGATATGATAGCTGTATTTCCAGAGTCAATTAAACGATATGATAGCTGTATTTCCAGAGTCAATTAAACGATATGATAGCTGTATTTCCAGAGTCAATTAAACGATACGATAGCTGTATTTCCAGAGTCAATTAAACGATACGATAGCTGTATTTCCAGAGTCTATATAAATGATACGATAGCTGTATTTCCAGAGTCTATATAAACGATACGATAGCTGTATTTCCAGAGTCTGCATAAACGATACGATAGCAATATTTCCAGAGTCTCTATAAATGATACGATAGCAATATTTCCAGTCTATTAATCCTGTATTTTTTGAACTGAAGATGTAGCCTTATTAACCCCATCAGAGCTGTAAGTCCTCCCTGAGTTTTAAAATGCCTGGTGGTGGCAAGAATAAAACAATAAATCAATAAGGAAGAGGTGTTAGGGGAGGTGCTTCAAGAGTACCAGCCCCTGAGTTGTAAAAATTGCCAAGTAGTAGTAAGAATAAAACCAAAAATATATCACTAAGGAAGAGATGTTGGGGGAGTCAGGGAATTGGAAGTACTGTAAGTTTGAATTAATCTGACTTTTATTTTTTTTTATTTTACAAAATGCCTGTGTCTTTCTCCTTCTGCCTGCGTCTTTCTCCTTCTGCCTGCGTCTTTCTCCTTCTGCCTGCGTCTTTCTCCTTCTGCCTGCGTCTTTCTCCTTCTGCCTGCGTCTTTCTCCTTCTGCCTGCGTCTTTCTCCTCCTGCCTGCGTCTTTCCTTCCTGCCTCTCGTTCTCCTCCTGCCTGCGTCTTTCTCCTCCTGCCTGTGTCTTTCTCCTGCCTGCGTCTTTCTCCTTCTGCCTGCGTCTTTCTCCTTCTGCCTGCGTCTTTCTCCTTCTGCCTGCGTCTTTCTCCTTCTGCCTGCGTCTTTCTCCTTCTGCCTGCGTCTTTCTCCTTCTGCCTGTGTCTTTCTCCTTCTGCCTGTGTCTTTCTCCTTCTGCCTGTGTCTTTCTCCTTCTGCCTGTGTCTTTCTCCTTCTGCCTGTGTCTTTCTCCTCCTGCCTGCGTCTTTCTCCTTCTGCCTGCGTCTTTCTCCTTCTGCCTGTGTCTTTCTCCTTCTGCCTGTGACTTTCTCCTCCTGCCTGTGTCTTTCTCCTTCTGCCTGACTTCTTTTCCTTTTACCAGTGACTGTATCTCCTTTCTCTCCCCTTCCTGTCCTCTCTCTACTGGTCCACCTTTTCTTGATATTTCCATAATTCTTTTGGCCCTACATTTCCCCCCTACTATCAGGCTAGACATTTGGTATTATGCCATGGATAGTTTAAGGCCCTGCCATTAACATTGCCCCATCCTTCCTTCCTCCCTATCCTGCCCTTCCTCCCTATCCTGCCCTTTCTCCCTATCCTGCCCTTTCTCCCTATCCTGCCCTTTCTCCCTATCCTGCCCTTTCTCCCTATCCTGCCCTTCCTCCCTATCCTGCCTTCCTCCCTATCCTCCCCTTTCCTCCTTGTGCATTAACACCAAACTGTTTCATCACCAAGCGTCTTCATGGCCAAAGCTGCTTCCATGCCAGTCTTGGTGCCATGTAGCCAGTGTGACTTGGTGCTGGTTCCCTGGTGCTGGTTCATTGGTGCTTCCTACTGTGACATGCTCTTAAATGCAGTGGCCAGGCATCTTGCACTGAATGGTTCCCTTACTTTGTTCATTTCTTGTTTGGGAAGATTTTTTTGGACTGTAGTAGCTTCCTCATATAATGCAGACTTTGAAATAGTCTCCAGAATTACTTTAGTAGATATAGATAAATAGATATATGTAGATGGATAAAGCACTCAGGGAGTATGGTGAATTATCTTTAGGTGTATTAGCAGTGGTTACAGTTTCTGCCATTTTTCTAAATCTGGCCATCGTCTAAGTCGTTCAGTGGGTTAAGGTGGTGTTGTCTGATGCTTTGAATATGTCAGGTGGTTGTGCTGCTGTGTTTACTGTAGGTGCCTGGTGGTGTAGTGGGTTAAGGTGGTCCAGCCAGATGTGCTTTGGAATATTAATAGGTCTGTTCACCTGTGGCAAAGCTAACAGGTCTAGAAGTGGTAACTTTTTTTTTCCTCTCCAAGGAAAGTGTAAATATCTGCTCTTGGAGAACTTTGAGTGATTTTATGAAATACAAAGCTGCTCAGCCTGAACTTTTGTTGCTTTATCATGTCAGCCATTGCCTAAGCTGACTATTGGGTGCATTTCAGGTTGACTTTAAGGAAGCATTGTAGTGGCTTATGAAATACAAAGTTGCTCAGCTTGAAATTTTGATTTGATTTGATAGGTCAGCTGTTGCATCAGCTGATTATTAAACAGTTGTCAGTTTTGGCCATAAGGAGGCATTTTAATACAAGTTTCACATTCTGAGTTTGAAAGAGAAACTTAAATATTGACTGCAGTCTGTGCAGATAGGCTCTTGTTGTTTAGGTACAGAATTTAAACTTGTGATCTTGAGTTTAGGTAATCCAGTTGGCTGGTGTTTGAAGGTTAGGTGTGTGTGTGTGTGTGTGTGTGTGTGTGTGTGTGTGTGTGTGATATTAGGTCAGTGGGTGTAGGTGTAGAGTAGGTTAGTGGGTGTTGTAGGTTAGGTCAGTGGGTGTTGGTGTAGATAAAAGCACAGCTAATGTGTTGTTGTATTTGCAGGAAACAGATGGCGTCCAACAAGATCTATGAAGATATCAAGATGGCAAGATCAAGCCAGCTGGGTAAAGAAGCCAGCTGAGTAGTGAAATATGCTATTGCTAATGTGTTAAAACTGCATATCAGTCATTTTGCTTTAACTTGGCCTTAAAATACCTTGCTAGTCACGAAGAAGTGCTGTGGAAAGGTTTCAACGAGCTAAAATTACCATCTTTGAATCGTGTTTAGCTATACTGTATTAGATCAAAATTAGTGATCTTAGTCATGCAGTGCAATGGAAAGGTTGTAGAGCCAGTGATTGTGTCTTTGCTACTGAACTAAGTTAAGTCAGCTGTCAAAGGATATGTCTTGGCCAAGTTTAAGTGAAAGAACTGTAGTTGTGTGTACAGAAAGTCCTCGTTTATGCTAGTCATGAAGAAGTGCTGTTTTCATGTACGTTAAATCCGATTAATTGTCATTGTGTTCCCTGGCTGGTTTATATGGTAGTGCTGAAGTGATGTATTTTGTGGCCAGGAGAACAGGAACATGTTGGCTGAATTGGCCCTTATCCTGTAGTTCACCATTTTCCTTTATGGGATGATAGGGAGGTATTAGACTAGTAATCAAGGAGACTCGTGTACTCCACCATCCTTGGAGGATAAGGGAGGGCATTGGGGCATGTTTTGTTTGATGGCATTGTGAATTGAAGTACGGTGTTGATCAACCCCAGTCTGCCTGGCCAAGCAGACCCATCAACCACTGGCAAGCAACAGCCTTGCCACCTCATTTAGTGAATCACTGTTCCCCTGTGGCAGACAGAGGCCTGCAACGGCAAGGTGCGTTGAATAGTGTGGAGGTTTGGTTCCTGGATGGATGCTGCATTTGCATAATCCAGTTAAGGTGAGCACCATAGCAGGCCCCACATCACCCCATTATTTGGTGATATGGTTACCACCCAACATTGTAAATGGTTTCCTAGGCTGCAGGAAACCATTAGGCCTGTCACCTGGTGTAAAACCACATGAAGTGGAAAGAAGAGAAAGTGACAGGAAGAAAAGGGAGAAGTAGGGAGTGAGGACAAACAGAATGATAAAGTTGAAGGAAGAATAGTTAGTACTACAGTGCAACCTAAAAAGTTTCCGAACCTCTAAAGTTGAATTGCCATAATTTATGAAAAATATCATTTTTATTTCCCAAACTTAGCTCAGAAATAACCAGAGACTAGTAAAAAACAATAAATACCTAGCTACACCCATCTGGTACTGATGACCTCACCAAAAAGTGTGTGGTCACCCATAATAATAATAATTTCCTTTCCTCCTCTTGGGTAAGCTCTTTATTATTTGAGTCAGTTTTATCATATCCAAATTTGACCATAATTGTGGCTTCAAACAGGTGTCCTGGCTTTACCAATTAGTGCAGTGCTGGGAACCAAACTGATGCAGTATAAGAATGCAGCCACAAGTACTTAGTGTGTGTGTTGTGAAATGATTGGTGATGGAAACTACCATGTATGACAAATTTGACAGTTCTCAGTGCTGTACCAACTGAAACTAGAGTAAATAACTCATTGCAGGTGTTGTCAAAGATAGCGATGGTGTTAAACCTGACAGTGTATGACATTACAAAGCAGTGTGATAAGGTTTTTAAGTTTTGGAGTGGAATTATGGTAAATATTCCTTTATCACACAACACCATGCAACAGCACTTGTCAGACGTCAACTGATTTTATTCACTTTTGACTGAAGCATGATTGTTGGTAGGCAGCAGGCTTAGTGTAATTCTAATAGATCATTTGCATCACAGTTAAACCACTGTGCAATCAATTTTTGAGCAGATATAAACCACCACCACCATCATCCATTTTTTTTCACACACACACACATACTTAAGTATTTCATCACTGAGATTGCAGTATTTCTGCAAGATTATAGTAATGCAGACTGGCAGTAATTGTACATATCATAAAATATCATAAAATAAACTGTGTAATCAGTGCACAATATGTTAAGTGTAGCATCACGTATGGGTTGGTTATATGGTTACCACCCAGCATTGTAAATGGTTTCCTGGCTTACAGGAAACCATTAGGCATTTACTCAATGTAAAGCCACCTGAAAAGGAAGGAGTAATAAAGATTGACAGGAAAGATGTGAGAAATAGGGAGAGGAGGACAGAAACAAAAGTAATGGAGATAGTGGGCAGTGCTACATCAAGGAGTGGATGGTGGTTGCTGAAAGATGTAAATATTCATGTTCAGTACTGTAGTTTTTACGTAAATAAATGAATGCATAATTACTGTCCCTTGCAACTTACTGATTGATGTTAAATATGAATAGAACTGCAAAGTGTTTTAGAACAAGGGGACATACACAAGATGAGGAAAGGAAATGTGAAAGAATCACTTCATGGTTTGTAGCGATTATTGTACTGATCCTTGAGTTAAGAGATGAGATAAATGGTAGTGTTAACAATGGAAAATAGGATGCCTGAAGCCTGCTAGTTAGCCCAGACAACCAAGCTTGTGTCAAAAGCATGTCTAAACCATGAGAATTAAGACAGCCACAGAAATGCTTTATTAAAAGTTCAAATTTTTCAAAAGTATCAAAAGGACACAAGAACTTTGAATTTAAGAGGTTGCACTGTATATCAAGTGAGTGGATGATTACAGTCACCTACCACCTGCAGGACTAGTAACCAAGGAGACACATGAAAGCAAGCCTCCTGTACCTGTAAAGTGTATAGCACATTGATATGACTAGTAGCCATAACCAAGGAGACTGCCACCTCATGAAGGCAACTTTCTCCATTGTCTGTTAAATTTGTTATAGCATGTTATCAAACCTGACAGATCCCTGTTCTCTTTTGTCTCACTTGATGGCAGTGTGTTGTGTGATTGGAGGGTTGATACGACTAGTAACCAAGGGTGATGGTATCTAGGGCTGGTGGTGGTACTGTCAAAGCTGAGGGAGTGTGGCCATGTGTGGATTACCACTAGGGTGTGGGAAGGAATTGCAACTTGTTCAGTGTTGGTGAGAGGCTGTGTGTGTGGTGTTAGAGGTTGACTGTGAAAAATGCTGACATGGTGTGTGCAGTGTGTGAGGGGGAGCATATGGAGATTTCAGGCATGAAAGGATTAGTCTTGCTGTTGAGAGTGTAGAGGATTTTTTTTTATTTAGAGGACATGCTATGTGCTGGAGGTGGAGCTGGTGTTAGCTGTGTGGCTAGGATGAGTGGCTGGAGGAAGTTCAGGGAGCTGTTGCCCCCTGACATTGAGAGGGCTCTCCCTCAGTGCTAAGGGATCTTTG
Source organism: Coenobita brevimanus (assembly GCF_032717465.1). Classification (NCBI taxonomy): domain Eukaryota; kingdom Metazoa; phylum Arthropoda; class Malacostraca; order Decapoda; family Coenobitidae; genus Coenobita; species Coenobita brevimanus. The sequence goes on along the minus strand of NW_027642515.1, from coordinate 252,101 downwards.
TATGTGGCATGTGAGACTTGGGCAGTGAAGGATGAGGATGTTCATACGCTTAAACATACAGTAATGACAATGATTAGATTTGTTTGTAGTGCATCCTTGAATGACAGGCCTTGGGAAGGGTGTTAGGACTGCAGTTGAAGAGTTGAGAAGAAGAATGGGACTTGAATGTATTGATGTAGTGATGAGGAGGGGTAGGTTGAGGTGGTATGGACATGTGGAGAGGATGGAGGGTGAGAGCTGTGATTGTTTAGGGTCGAGTTGTGAGAGGCAGACTATAAAAAAGACCTGGGATGAAGTCAGAGTGAGACCTCAGGGATAAGGGACTGGACAGGGAGACTGCCAGAGATCAAGTAGTATGGAGAGATGCCATTAGGTGACCAAGGCTGACTTATGCAGGCATGTTGAAGCCTTTGTAAGCGATAGGAAAATAAACGAAGTAACCAAGGAGACTGTCATACCTCATAGTTAAGGACCATCAAACAATGCAACCCCTCTCCCACCCCTCTCCATTTTTATGTTGATAAGTTTTCTGTAAAGCTTAGTCAGGGTGCAGACTTTGCCATTACCACTTGTAAGGTGGGAATACTGTTAGTTTAGGCCATGCCTGTGGCTAAACGAGGACATCTGTATATGCACTGTACAGTATTTGTGGATGTGGGAGCATCTCTTGGCCAGTCAGTCAGACCATATGATTTTTCAGCAGAACGTCACTCGTGTAGATTTTAATATATTGCGGCCCTTCATGATCCCACATCCATTACTTATATATTTATATGTGCTGACCATATTTTCTTTATTCCAATAAATGCATCTGTAATGTATATGCTTCTTTATTATAAATGTTTCAATATTTTGTGTAGTGGAGTAGAGTTTATCGCCTTTTAAGACTAAGGAAAAACAGCTGGATTTTGACAAGACAGTGTTATACTTTCCGATATTTGAAAGGTAGCAAAATTAATTGTGCCTTTTAAATCTAACGTCAGTTGCTTTGCCAATGAGTGAAATATTGCTTCAACTTTAAAAATACTAAACACATAACCAAAGGACTGCAGTTAAAAAATAAATAAATGCATGCTCCTGGTGCAGGCCAAAAATTATTTGAAACATCTCGACCTATTGCATCAATGGCACATAGTGATGCAGGTTGCCAATTTTTATTCCATCTGACTACAACTGTTGCATGTTTATCTCATTTGTACTGCTGTGTCAATGGTCACTGCCCCTCCGAAACGTCTGCTTGCATCCTTCCACCACCCTGGCGGGTGCGTAGCACCTGTCTAGCAGCAAACTCTCATCCCTTTTCTGTCCAGCTATCAAATGCAGGAGTTAACCTTCATGTACGCAATAGGTCAACTCTGGAACTGCTTTTCACTCTTCCTACTGCGCATGACCCTCCAGTCTTTTTAATGCTGTGTCCAAGCATCTCAAGATGAACGATCTTGAATTTGGCCCTTAACTTAGTTTTTTGTTGGAGGGAACAGTCGTTCAGGTTTTCTAGCATTTGGTTCCCTCTTCCCTGCATAAAATAATGATTTAAATTGGTGTGGGAACAACATTGCCTAAAAATTACCTGCTGTAGTGTTCATTTGTCATGTTGGACTAAAAGACCTGTTGCCTGGGTCTGAATGGCTTGGTAGGCCAGGAGCAGCAGTACTGATTTTATACATACAGTACTTTATTAGTTGCCTACTTGCACCAGAACATGAGCAATAGATTTAAACTTCAGCCAGTCTTGGTTAAGATATGTGTCTGTTTATGACCAAGAAATTAACAAGGGTTATATAAACTGTAGAAGCCAATTCATAAGTAACCTTGTAATTTTTTAGAAGTGCTATTCCAAGGTTTTTTAAGGGAACAAAGTCTTAAAAGGCGAGAAATATTACTTCATTGCTTTTACAAATATGTGGCCATATTACTTTTTTTTTTTTTTTTCAAAGATCTGTTATTGGTAGGTAAGTTATGGAAACATTCCACGAGTTTAGTAAGAAATCATATGTCATTTGGTTGTCTATGCTTCATGAATTAGATATGGGAGACTGAGGGATGGAGTGGAGTGGGAGAGAATTAACTAGGAGTGTATGTGAGTGAGGTAGGAGGGGAGACCAAGGATGAGATGGAGGGCTGGAGTGAGACTAACGGCCAATTCACACTATACGGTTCGTCTTCGTAGGGTTATGGTTCATTTGCTATGTCACTGTTCACACTATATGTCCATGATCTCGTCAGTCTGCGTGCAGCTGTGGCTCCGACAAGAAGCCTCGGAAATTAGTGTAAAGCAGCTTGCTGTAACTTTCAATTTTGCACAACTACTTAGATGACAATGCCACTGATGGTACAACCATGAATGTCATGAACAATGCAAGCTCTTTAGTAGACATAACTAGACAGGGAGGAAATGCTCCACAAGGTGCATTCCTTGTAAAAGAAATTTAAAAGATTCTTGAAGTCCCACTGGTTCTCTTCCATGGAATTTAAAAGATTCTTGAAGTGCCACTGGTTTTCTTCCATGGGCGTATAGAGGGTTGAGAGAGAACCTACCAATGGTTATGAACAGGATGTTGGGAGAACCTGTGAATGGTAATGGATAGGGTGTTAAGAGATACCTTATGAATGATAATGAATAGGATGAAGGATAAAATGCTATTTGTCACACTGTTAAAATAAAATAGTGAAATATTTAAATATCTTACCCAATTTTTCCAGTCCCTCTCCTATTAATTTCCATATTTTTTCTTTCATATGGTTATCGTTGTATTTTCTGTTGCCCCTGTCATATAGTTCCTCGTAGCCTCTGACCAGTTCTAATAACTTCTCGTCACTCATGACTACTTATAGTACTGTTCACGGCCAAAAGCAGTGACAGGCTAAAGTTGTCCTCTGTTGTCTGTAAACACACCGTGACTGATACGTATTGATGTTGACACTGATCGGTGGAGGTACGGAGCGTTTCCCTACGTATACGTTTCGTTCGTTGGAGATTTCTTCCAAACGTAGGCGATCCATACGAGTGAAAGCCGCACGAAAGATGAACAATAAATGGAGAATATAGTGTGAACAGCCCCATTGATTTCGATAAAATAATTAACGTACGAAAGCCGTACGGAGACGAACCGTGTAGTGTGAATCGGCCCTAATGTGTGAGGTGGAGGGGGGAGGAGAGGGAAACTGAGGGATTGAGTAGAGGATGTTGTAAATTGAAATGGGAAGGAGAGGGAAACTAACTAGGAGTTTATGTGAGTAAGGTGGATGTGGGGTAAGAGGGAGGGGGAGACTGAGGATGAGATGGAGGGATGAGTGGAGGTATACAGGAGAGGAGGGTGTAAGTTGGGGGTGGAGTATGAGAGTGAGGTGGAGGGATGGAATAGAGGTATGAGAGGGAGGTGTAAGTGGGGGGGATGGAGAGAGAGACTAAGTAGGGGTTTGTGAGAGTGAGGTGGAGGTGGGGATAGTGGCAGGGGGAGACTGAGGATGAGATGGAGGGATGAGTGGAGGTATATAGGAGAGGAGGGTGTAAGTTGGGGGTGGAGTATGAGAGTGAGGTGGAGGGATGGAATAGAGGTATGAGAGGGAGGTGTAAGTGGGGGGGATGGAGAGAGAGACTAAGTAGGGGTTTGTGAGAGTGAGGTGGAGGTGGGGATAGTGGCAGGGGGAGACTGAGGATGAGATGGAGGGATGGAGTGGAGAGGTGCATGAGAGAGGAGGGTGTAAGTTGGGGGTGGAGTGTATGTGAGTGAGGTGGAGATGGAATAGAGGTATGAGAGGGAGGTGTAAGTGGGGGGGATGGAGAGAGAGACTAAGTAGGGGTTTGTGAGAGTGAGGTGGAGGTGGGGATAGTGGCAGGGGGAGACTGAGGATGAGATGGAGGGATGGAGTGGAGAGGTGCATGAGAGAGGAGGGTGTAGGAAGATTAATTCTGAGTGTGTATGTGAGTGAGGTGGAGACTGAGGATGAGATGGGGGTGTGAGTTGGGGGAATGGAGAGTAGGAAACCTAATCAGGAGGGTGTATGTGAGTGAGGTGGAGACTGAGGATGAGATGGAGGGATGGAGTGGAGAGATATATGAGAGGGAGGTGTGAGTTGGGGGAATGGAGAGTAGGAAACATAATCAGGAGGGTGTATGTGAGTGAGGTGGAGGGAGAGGCAGGGGGTGTAATCTGGCGGGAGGGCAGGTAGATGGTAGTGGACAGGGAGGAGATATGTACCCTCACAGGATGAAGGTGTCAGGCTATAGGTAGATATAGCATGTCCACACTTTCACATTGTTATAGTAATATGGCCATTATGTTTGTAGTTTTATTTGTTTGCTTGAGATTATACTCTGAACTTTAGCTTGGCCTAAAATTATAAATCTTTCCAGCCTGAATTATGAGTTGTAACTTTCTTAAAACAGGATAGTAGGCACAGTGTGAAAAGGATTATGAGTAATAGCATTGCCTTTCTGTGCCTCGAGTTACTCTTATGTGACACAGCTGGAAAAGACTGAGAAATTGGGCCAAGTTAGTGAAGAGTAAATATTGTTCAGTGGAATGTGATTTTGTTGTTATTTAACATGCATCACAACCGTCCATGTTGGTATTTTTGAACCTCTTCAGTACTGTTTACATCATTTCTCAGTGTATTGTAGCTGTGTCCCAGATGATTGTATTCTTGCTGCTGCCAGACGATTTTACTCAGCTTAGGAAGGGGGTCTGATACTGAAGGGAGGCTGTCTCCTCCAGTATGAGATCGCACTCCAAGCTGAATAAAATCGTGTGGCATCAGCAGGAATAAAATGTCCTCATACTGAAGGGGTTAATTGGCTCATGTCTTTTGTATACTGTATGTCATGTTGATTAATGGTCCAATTGCTTCCGTTTTAACATGCCTTAGCAAACACAACGTTGCGTGGTGCACACCGTGTTTAGCAATGCATGTTAAGTAGCCCTTTTGATCACTCTGTTGTATGCCATGTGTTCTTGTATAGCTCTGCCTGGCATTAGCTGGGCAGAGCAATACAAGACATGGCATCTACACAGTGATTTGAAGGGCACGGTCTTGGAAGCATCTTGGGGTAGGGCGCAGAACCTATCTCGATAAATCGGCCACGAAAATACGGACTGGCAACCCTCCCTTAGGGTTCCCAGTCCTTATTTCTCTGGCCGATTTATCGAGATAGTTTTTTTTTTCACCTTCTTCACTTAAATGTATCTTAGTGGAAATAAAACCAATGTATTTACCTTGTCTTTATTATATATACATATACCTTTTTTGTATATTACTTATATATATGTATAGTACTTATTATATGTATAGTACTTATTATACAGTATGTATAGTACTTTGAAAAATATCAGAAAGAGAATACCAATAGACATGAATAGTATGAAGGAGACATCACTTCATACTATTCATGTCTATTGGTATTCTTTTTCTGATATTTTTCGAAGTACTATACATATAATAAGTACTATACATATATAAGTAACTTATAACATATTCAAACTTTAGCACTTAGAACTTAAAAGGACAATATAAAAAGACATTAAAGAACAAAAACATATATTATGAACTGAAAAGGACAATATACAAAGACATTAAAGAATAAAAGAAACATATATTAAAAACAAACAAAACAAGACATGGAGCAGGACATAGCAGATGACAGGGCAAGAACAGCAGGACATGGCAGATGACAGGGCAAGAACAGCAGGACATGGCAGATGACAGGGCAAGAACAGCAGGACATAGAACATGACAGGGAAGGACACAGCATAGATGACAGGGAAGGACAGAGCATAGATGATGCAAGGGCAAGACAAGCAGGATACAGCAAAAGATGGAAGGGAAGGGCAGGGCACAGCAAGAGTGCAGATGACAGTGCATGGGTGTAGAGCAGGACAGGGGTGGCAGGGCACAAAGCACGACATAGCACAGATGATGGAAGGGCACAACAGAGCAGGTCATAGGAAGGTAAGACAAGCAGGATACAGCAAGAGATGGAAGGGCAGGACACCCTAGGCAAGAACAGCAGGACACAGGGTAAGAATAGCAAGGAGGGGAGGACAGACCAAGGATGGCAGGGCACAGCAAGAGTGCAGATGACAGTGCATGGGTGGCAGGGCACAAAGCATGACATAGCACAGATGATGGAAGGGCACAACAGAGCAGGTCATAGCAAGGTAAGACAAGCAGGATACAGCAAGAGATGGAAGGGCAGGACACCCTAGGCAAGAACAGCAGGACACAGGGTAAGAATAGCAAGGAGGCCAAGGATGGCAGGGCACAGCAAGAGTGCAGATGACAGTGCATGGGTGGCAGGGCACAGCAAGAGTGCAGATGACAGTGCATGGGTGGCAGGGCACAAAGCATGACATAGCACAGATGATGGAAGGGCACAACAGAGCAGGTCATAGCAAGGTAAGACAAGCAGGATACAGCAAGAGATGGAAGGGCAGGACACCCTAGGCAAGAACAGCAGGACACAGGGTAAGAATAGCAAGGAGGGGAGGGCAGGACAGGGGTAGCAAGGAGGGGAGGGCAGGACAGGGGTAGCAAGGAGGGGAGGGCAGGACAGGGGTGGCAAGGCAAGGCAGGGCATGGCTGCATATTGCAAGGGTGTAGGGGAGGGCATGGCTGCATATTACAAGGGTGTAGGGGAGGGCATGGCTGCATATTACATGGGTGTAGGGGAGGGAAGGAAAGTGCAAGGGGGAGGGGAGGGAAGGAACGTGCACGGGGGCGGGGAGGGAAGGAAAGTGCAAGGGTGCAGGGCAGGTAAGTGATGGCAGGACAGGACATGGTTGACAGAACAGGGATGGAAGGAAAGGACATGGCTGACAGAACAGGGATGGAACGACAGGACAAGGATGACAGGAACAGCAAGGGACACCTAGTAAGGCAAAGCAAGGGTGGGGGTGGTAGGGTGGGTTGCAGGGTGGTAAGGTTAGGAAGAGGAAGAAAGAGGGGAGGAAGGGGAAAGAAGAAAAGGGAGAGAAGAACGAGGAGAAGAGGAGGCCTAATACAATAAGAGGAGGAGAGGAAGCCTAATACAAAAAGGGGAGGACGAGGAAGGAAGAAAAGAATGAGGAGGAGGAGGAGGAAGGAAGAAAAGAATGAGGAGGAGGAGGAGGAAGGAGAAGAATGAGGAGGGGAACAGGAAGGAAGAAGAGGAAAAGAACAAGGAGGAGAAGAGGAAGCCTAATACAGTACAGGGAGGAAGAGGAAGGAAGAGAAGAACAACGAGGAGGAGAAGAGGAAGCCTAATACAATACTTAACTATATGAAGTACTAAAACACACAGAGAATAAACACTCAACTTTGTTTTCCTTTGTAATATTAATGCCAGCCAGGGGTATCATTAGTTTATGCTTCAAAAACTGCTTGTGGGTCAAATAATAATAATAATTTACTGGCAAACCCCTATCAGTAATTCCTCATTTAAGATACTTTCACTAAGCACAGTCTCTTAATGTCACTCAAAAATACACTTTTCACAAACTTCTTAATTAATCTCAAAGGTGTGCTGTGAAAGATCAATGTTAATTCATCTATAAATATAATTTTTTTTAAATTTAACATAAATAAATCTTGCTAGTTAGTTCTGTCTTGCATATGATCCTTAAATGCTGGAGAAAAAGTCCCTCTTGCTGGGACCCGACCCTAACTTCACGCAGTCAGCAATTTACAGGAATATATATCAATTATTAAATGAGGAATTACTTACTGCTGGCATTATACACAAACAAAACTCACAATTTACACATATTCTGTTTTAAACTGTGAGGAAAATGTGCCACTAGATCTCAGATGATGTGTTTATATATACAGTATTTCAAAGCTATGCCTATATATACTGAGGTGTACATGATGGGCCTGTAGAATCAGTTCAGTATTTTTATATCATTTGTATCGTACTATTCATGAAGGCTCCAACATGCATTCATTGGCCATAGTCACCTAATGGTGGCTGTCTATGCTGCTCAATCTCTGGCAGCCACCCTATGACCTTGTCTCGTATTTTTATTCCAGTCTGCCTCACAACCCTACCCCCGAAATTCACACTTCTCACCTTACGCACCCAATTGTTATAAAATTGCGGTGCAGGGCAGACACCTTCAGGTGGTGGCACTGATATAACCAGGCCATGTCCAGTGAAAAGGACCAGATGCTCACTCACTGACCATTTAAGCCCCTGGAATCCTGACTACCTTACATATTTCTCCCTACATAAGTGCTTCAAAATTATCAACTCCAGGACTTTCCTATTCCAGACCAACACCACTACAATACCAGCTGGTGTTCTCAGTGCCAAAAATCCCTCGTGGCTAAACACACAGACACAGGACAACAAGGGGACTCTCAATGCAGAAAAACACGAACACATAAACCACCACCACAACCCAACAAGACCTCCACACAGAGTTATAAGGCTGCCTCCTCCCCCCAGCCTCACTATGTACCTCTTCATAATAACTAATCCCATGAAACAGTGAAATTTTTAGTACTGAGACAGGAATGAGTCTCCTTGATTACTAGTTCAACTGACCCTCCAGTCTGGCCCCACTTTGTCAGAGGAACATAAAAGCATTACGGCCATTCAAACCACCAAGGAAGTTGTACTAGACCTATTACTTGACCACTGCCCCAAATTAGAAAGTTACCTAAATCCAAATAAAATGGGCAACCATTTCTATTTCTCCTCTTTCTCTTATTTCCTTTTTCTTGTTAATAATTTATCCTGTACATACTGCCTACCTAGCCACTACAGCCATTCAAAGCCTATAACACTGCACGCCAGCACTACATTTCACAAGATATAGTCAATATTCTTTTTCTCGCCCCTAAAACGGCCCCCATTCAGAAGGAACTGTGCTGTGAAAATACATGGAATATCACAGTACAGGTCATCGGCTCCGACCACCTGCACTTGTCGCAGTCCGCCGATGGCTGTGGCCGTCAACCTCTTATTATTTTTTATTTTTTTATTCCAGTACTTTATTATTTCAGAGTGTACACAGCTTTTTTTATAAATAAATATATATATATACAGTACTTTATTTTTATTATTTCACACTGTACCTAGCTACCTATACACACAAGGCCACTACAGACATCCACAAATCTGCAGCCAAACAGGACCCTTCAAAAACCATCACCAGACACCCACCCTTCACAAACAACCCTACCCAGAGAAACACCAATACACCTACTCTCTCTCACCCTCTCTTTACTCTAACTTGGTCTAAAAATGCCTTGTGCTCTCTCTCATGGATCTATCTATCTATCTATTGCCAGACGCCTTAATCCCGTACGGGATGGCCACAAACGTATCGCCTCTCTCATGGATGCTGGGTTGTAAGCATAGTATATAAACACTAAACTACGATGCTGGTTCTTCAGGAGCTATGGAAGGCATGTAATAAAAACTTGCATTACAAAAAGTACTTTAAAAAAATCTGTAAGCCAAGAAACTGTTTACAATGCTGGGTGGTAACCATATAATCAAACCATATGTGCTCCCTATGTGTCAACAAGTGGGTTGGTGAAGGGTTAGTGCCCCTCCCCATAAATAAAAGTCAAATGGCCCTCCCTTATGGGATTATGGCAGCTGGCAGTAGGCAGACAAATAGATAGATATTCTCATCCTATACCCAACACTGAAATTCACAAGGATACATAATTTCTTTCCTACCCCCTTAAAACGGCCCCCATTCCAACAGAACCATACTGTCAAAAACACATGGAATTTCACAGTACAGGTCAGAGACTCTGTCCACCTGCAATACCTGTAGCCAAAGTGCAGATCCACCAGTGGCTGTGGCCGTCATCCACTTTTTTTCTCTCTCTCTCTTTTCTAACTTTATTTCTACTACTTCAGACGGTACATAGCAACTACCTAGATATACATGGCCACTACAGCCAAACAGAAGCCTTCAAAAACCATCATGAGACACCCACCCTTCAGACACAACCACATCCAGAAAAACACAACCTATACTCTCTCTCTTTTTACTCTAACTTGGTCTAAAAATGCCCTGTGCTCTCTCTCATGGATGCTGTATTGTAAGAATACAGTATATAAGCACTAAAATATGATGCTGGTTTGGAAGAACAGCTATGGAAAGCATGTAATAAGAACTTACATTACAAAGAGTACTTACAACCTATTCTCATCCTATACCCAACACTATTTTTCAGAAGGATACATATTTTTTCCTACCCTCTTAAAACGGCCCCCATTCCAAAGGAACTGTGCTGTGAAAAGCATAGGGAATTTCACAGTACAGGTCACTGGCTCCGACCATCTGCAATACCGCTGGCCTAAGTGCAGTCCAGTAGCCCAAGTGCAGTCCGCCAAGTGGCTGTGGCCGTCATCCACTTTTTTCCTTTCTTTCTTTTTAAACTTTATTTCTACTGTTTCAGATGGTACATAGCTACTACCTAGATATACAACAGAAACCTTCAAAAACCATCACCAGACACCCACCCTTCAGACTCAACCATACCCAGAGAAACACAACTCTAACTTGGTCTAAAAATGGCTTAGGCTCTCTCATGAATGCTGAGTTGTAAGAATACAGTAAACAGGCATTAAAATATGATGCCTGTCACAATGAAAAGCTATGGAGTGAATGCAGGTCTAATGTTTTGTTTCTGCCAGTGGGACACGTTAAAATAAACACTACCAAAACATGAAAATTTGTGCCAAGTTAGAGTGAAATGAGTATACCCAGACTTCAACACAATCATCATCTTTCTCTACTTCAATGCCAACACAATACACAACTCACACACAATGCACTATGCCCACAGTGTAATGCTTCCTGCCACACCACACCACACTCACATTTACCACAGTGTAAGGCCTCCCCCCCTCACCACAACACACTACTACAAACACTCACCACATGTACCACAGTGTAGGCCTCTTCCCACACACCACACCACACTACCACAACAGACAATCCTTCAACATATACCTTTGGGGCTGCCAGGGTTTCTGTAGTCAGTCAAGTGGGATTACAAGCCAAGATTTACTAATACATAGCAAATATTCTTCAAAACAGCATAATTTTGATATAATAGGTTTATCATCCACTGACAAAGGAATTCATCATGAGAATTAATTTGCTAGAAGGGATGGTTATGATGGCCAATACAGGTGACAGGAGGGTCAGAGGCATGTAATGATTTTAGCACTACAACAACAGGGTCTCTCTATCTCTCATGACAGAAATATTTGAGCTGGGAGCAAAGAACAAAGAATAAACAAGCATTAAGGGCCAACTATCAGTACCATGCCTAGTGAGGTGGACTAATCATCATCATCATCATCATCTTCGTAACCAATTATTTTTCAATCATCGTAACCATTTTTTCTTTTTCTTTTTCAAGCAGTCACTCCTAACCTGTTTATTTATTTTTTTACACATGGATAAAATGCATAGGGCCCATAAAGCAAAGAGGAAACCCAAGAGAGAGTGAAACTAACTGCAAGCCCAATGAAATGGCTCATACACTCATTCACTTACCATTCAAATCCTAGGATCTTACACACACACACACACACACACACAAAACCATGGGGACATCACACATCCTTGCTCTCTCTAATCATAAACCACGACAACCCAACCCAACAGACATCAACACCATCACAAACACCCAAACGATACACAGACCAAGAAAACGCAACAATGAAGGAGAAATATCAACAGCATAGCCTAAGAATCAGCATAACGATAGTAATTCTAAAAACGTATCAACCATTGGCTGTCATGTTGGAGACCTTGCAACTTTATACAACATCGTCTGCCATCATCCAATCCTATGTCACCCCATAAGGAGCGTAGGAAGCCAGGGCTAGGCATACTGCACAAAATTATCTGCTCAACACATAATACTGCTGATTTCTGAGATGCCCTGGGTTGAAAGACGATAGAGACCTGACAGGCAAATTGGTTCTTGCTCATGCTTAGGAAAATATGGCAAATGACTGTGTGATAGGAAGAGATATATCAAAATAGTTTAGTCTATGGGCACCCCAGGATCTCTCCCTACGTATCTATTAATCTATCTATAGCCTGACGCCCTAATCCATATAGTTATAAAATTTCAAACGCGTGGCACATTTCCCACACACCGATAACAGTATAACATATTCCAATTCAACATATAACTATAGTCAGTTTATTTCCATCTGACAAAACAAGGCAACTTTTATCACTTCAGTACTAAATCACTGATAAAATTCAGTATGCCTTGGTGATGGGGTACAGATGAGTCTCCTTGGTTACTAGTCAAATTAACTCTCCAGTCTGACTACACTTGGCCATACAGCTAACGGTCAGGTGAAGCAAACTGACTATAGAATAAATCAACAGAAATAGACACCAAAAAAACACACCCACATCAATATATAAAACATAGTCAGCCACAGGAAAAAAAATATAACAAACATAAGCCGTATTAACGATAAATGTTCATATATATGCAGGGAAAAATCTTGTTAATCTCTCACCTAAATGAAGGGAATCAACTGCTATGTTTAATGAGGGGAATAAACTCAGAATGATTGTTATTCTTGGATATAAATGAAGGGAAACGACTCAAGTTGCTCATCAACCTTTGACATAAATGGTCGTTAACTAAGGATGCTTGTTAGTTTTAAAATCTCAGTGCTATTTAGGACAATACATTTTTCTTTTTAATGCAGAGAAGCAGAAACTGAAGAGTGCAAGAAATAATACACAAAAGAGAGCCAAATGCAAGATATCTTAGATCTGAAAATCCTGCACACATTGCATTTACAAGACTGGAGGTCACAGGCAGAGGGAAATAGAGATTGAGAAAAATAAATTCAAGTTGACCTGTTGCCAATTACAATCAACCAAAGAAGGACAAGAGTACATATTTCTTTCAGCATATTATTTCCTGTGGCTGACTGTGCACTACATCACAATGACATGGTAATAATAATAATGCAAATATAACAAGAAAATGGGCATAACAATTGGCGTACAAATACAATAGCCAACATCAACAGTTCAGGAGGGATAATATATACAAAACACCTATTTTTATTGCTGGGTAAACAAGCACGATGGCTTTCTTGCAGAGTCCTTTTATTTGCCACAGTTATTTACGATCTTTTGGGCTGATGATACCTGCTGTTGTGGTGGTCCCTGGCTCATTTTATTTACTAAGAATCAGAGTCAATGCTGGAGAACCTAAATACTGGAATTTAATCAAAGAAAAGAGGCAATAAGAGCTCCAGAATTCTTACAACCAAGATTATCCTCTAATATTCTTCAGACGTGTGTGTGCATCTCTCAGGAGTTTACTCTGGAAAATGATGCATCTATCCTTAGCAAAGTTTCAGAGCTCACTTAGCCACATCTCATTCAAGAAAGTAGATGATGCTATGTTGGTTCAGAGAAGTGGTTTGATTACAGCACTACTACACAGGCATATCCAAACACCTGCCACTGTCCTACTTAGCCAGGAATACAGGACCACACCAACAGCAGCCCACAATTTACTAAACCAAAACACAGGGTTGCCCATATATATCTGGTGTTGTCGGCTCAGTCTGCGGGTATGGGAGCAGCACGTATATTGACAACTTAATTATGCTCCATTTAATTGGGTATTAAATTACCATCATTCCCTTGTAAATGCTAATTGAAACATGACTAATATGGTGCTAGTCATGAAGAAGTGCTATGGAAAGGATGTTGGGCCACAGTGCTATCTTATTCTGCCAGTGACGTGAGGGAAATGAATCTGCATAAGGACAAAAATCTTGTTTCTTTGTGTAATGTTTGTGTCATACCTTATGCCATGCTTTAGTGTGCCATGTCTGTGTGTGTCGTGTTCCTGCAGGTCATGTCTCAGTGGCTGTTCAATTTGTATATGGATGAAGCTATAAGAGAGGTAATAGGAAGGAATGTGAATATATTGGTATCTAGTGAGGGAGGGTAAGATGTGGAAACTTCCTGAGCTGTTGCTTGCTGATGATACTGTATTGTGATGAATGTGAACTGCAAGGCTTGGTGCATGAGTCTGAGGATGTAAGAAACAGAATCCTAAAGAGAATATACGTATGGGTAAAGTTATGGTCTTGAGGGAATTCACAGCATACAGAGTGAGACTGGATGGTGAGGAATTACATAATGAAGGTGCATCCAAGTACTTTAGAGTGATGAGTGAGGATGGAAGGATGTGCTTGAATGGGTACAGCAGGGTAGAAAGGCTGCTGGATCACTGAAAGCTGTGATAAGACGTTGAGAAATGAGGCTTAGATCCTGTTGGAAGGACACAAGAGTGAGAGCAGTGGAAATGACCTGAGGAATGTGTGGAGTTTTATGGACTGACAGATATACAAATGAGGAAGTGCAAAAGTGCTGTGGTGCTATTAGGAGAAATACTTTGAGGTAGTTTGGCCATGTAGAGGATGGGGAATGAGAGAATGACTAGAAGGTATGTGTATGATGTGAAGAGGAGGAGAGACCATGGGAGACACGGAAGACTGGAGTGGAGAGATACAAGGGAGGGAGGTGTGAGTTGGAGAGAGGGCAGTCAAATAGCAGATGACAGAATGACATGGAGTTAATTTGTTTGTGGCCCCCCCTTAAGCAACTGAGATGTCTGCCAATAGATAAAAGTCAGTGGAGGGTAAAAATCTCTTCTTACCAAAATGAGTGAACTTTAAGCAATTACTGAAGAATATGCAAGAGGAGATATTAAATTACTTGATAAAAAAATGCAACCAATGGCTGCAAACAAGGAATCACTATCAAGTAAGAAAGGGTTATGGGAAACAGAAAATGATGCAGGGTAGTGATGGTAAAGCCGACTGAGCCTCCACCATATCAATCATCAAATCATCAAAATCAATAATCATCATTCATTATTATTCCAATCATCACTGCAATCGTCATCCTCATCATCCCAGCCTCTTCTTCCCACCTAAGGATGGGGTAAGGTATGGTTCAAAAGGCAACAACAAAACACATGGGATCAGACATGTTATATATGAACCACCCTGTATTTTTTAGCATCTGTGGCACATAACCAGGACTTAACTGCATCTGTTTGTGATGTACAGGCATGTGCAAAAGTATGCCAACAATACTCTGCCAGCAGTAACTTGCATTTCATATTTAACACTCTTCCCCAAATGACTAGAGGGTAACATTCCTGCCTGTTTTCCTGATGCCAGGAACAGACACCTTCATATGGCAATGATTAGCTATTAAATGTCATATTAAAATACCAGCCTTCAGTTCCTTTACTATCCCCATACAGGAGAATGGTGGACTAGGAAAGAATAGTAACGTTGATGTGCAGTCCTTACCACATAAAATATTTCAAACAACACCTTCCATTCCTACAGCTGGCAGAGAAGTGTCTACATACTTTGCTCATGCTCAGGACAGGATTTATGCAAAACATTTCATAGACAATGGTTGTGTACGGCTGGCCAGTTGTCTATAACCTTAGTCGCTTTACTCGAATCTGGCGAAGATGTCTTCTTTCAGAGCTGATGGCAGCAGGTAAAGAAACTGGTTGTTTGATACGATTATTAATCAAAGTGGACATCTCGCGACTATCATGAGTGACAAGCCACGTGGCTTCTGGCTACCCAAGATATACGTTACTACACTTGGTGGTAATATACAACTAGACAGTCACGTGGTGGTGTAAGGAGTTACGGCGCTCCAGCTGGATGTGGCAATATCCGGTATTAAATCAGTCAGTAGCTAGTCCCAGGTCTCTTCACAAAATGGGGAAACAAAAAATTGGTGAATGACTGGGTGGCTGTGAATGTGAGATCCAGCATCTGATAGATGTGAACAAAGTGTGCAAAGTCTGGCTTGCAATATCCACTTAAGAACGTATGCCCAATCCTTGAGGCATTGCCTAGGCCGTAAAAACAAATAAAAAAAGCCGGCCATCAAACACAACCCCCTCATAGAGCATTCCGCCCCCTTACTGCACGGCCACAACGTGATTATTGCAAGCAAGGCCTGAGCGCATGTTTTACCTAGAGAAGCATCCACCTGTGTGCCACTTATCCTTTCAACATACGCAATGATGGACTCCTTCTCACTGTCCGACAGCCCTCATTACCCACGTCAAAACGAATATATGTCATGGCACACAATGGTGGGTTGTGTGTGCTGTAAAAGTAGTGACCCAACCCCCCAGGCATCCCCAATCCCCCAAATCCCCAATAGTAGCAAAGGGACTTGGGGCCACGCTACACGACAGTATTATGGCAACTAATTCGGCGCACAATTTTTTAAGCTTGTCTTTACGATGCAGACTTTTTCTTCATTTACTGCCGGCGTAAAACTTTAATCTCCTCAGTCTGACTTGGCGCTTATAATCTTTTCAAGCGTACCGGTACTTAGCGTTCCAACTTCGACACGGGGGAATCGACGGGCCGAGGTTCGTAAACGACGAGCATACAACTAGACAGTCACGTGGTGGTGTAAGGAGTTACGGCGCTCCAGCTGGATGTGGCAATATCCGGTATTAAATCAGTCAGTAGCTAGTCCCAGGTCTCTTCACAAAATGGGGAAACAAAAATTGGTGAATGACTGGGTGGCTGTGAATGTGAGATCCAGCATCTGATAGATGTGAACAAAGTGTGCAAAGTCTGGCTTGCAATATCCACTTAAGAACGTATGCCCAATCCTTGAGGCATTGCCTAGGCCGTAAAAAACAAATAAAAAAAGCCGGCCATCAAACACAACCCCCTCATAGAGCATTCCGCCCCCTGACTGCACGGCCACAACGTGATTATTGCAAGCAAGGCCTGAGCGCATGTTTTACCTAGAGAAGCATCCACCTGTGTGCCACTTATCCTTTCAACATACGCAATGATGGACTCCTTCTCACTGTCCGACAGCCCTCATTACCCACGTCAAAACGAATATATGTCATGGCACACAATGGTGGGTTGTGTGTGCTGTAAAAGTAGTGACCCAACCCCCAGGCATCCCCAATCCCCCAAATCCCCAATAGTAGCAAAGGGACTTGGGGCCACGCTACACGACAGTATTATGGCAACTAATTCGGCGCACAATTTTTTAAGCTTGTCTTTACGATGCAGACTTTTTCTTCATTTACTGCCGGCGTAAAACTTTAATCTCCTCAGTCTGACTTGGCGCTTATAATCTTTTCAAGCGTACCGGTACTTAGCGTTCCAACTTCGACACGGGAATCGACGGGCCGAGGTTCGTAAACGACGAGCATACAACTAGACAGTCACGTGGTGGTGTAAGGAGTTACGGCGCTCCAGCTGGATGTGGCAATATCCGGTATTAAATCAGTCAGTAGCTAGTCCCAGGTCTCTTCACAAAATGGGGAAACAAAAAATTGGTGAATGACTGGGTGGCTGTGAATGTGAGATCCAGCATCTGATAGATGTGAACAAAGTGTGCAAAGTCTGGCTTGCAATATCCACTTAAGAACGTATGCCCAATCCTTGAGGCATTGCCTAGGCCGTAAAAAACAAATAAAAAAGCCGGCCATCAAACACAACCCCCTCATAGAGCATTCCGCCCCCTTACTGCACGGCCACAACGTGATTATTGCAAGCAAGGCCTGAGCGCATGTTTTACCTAGAGAAGCATCCACCTGTGTGCCACTTATCCTTTCAACATACGCAATGATGGACTCCTTCTCACTGTCCGACAGCCCTCATTACCCACGTCAAAACGAATATATGTCATGGCACACAATGGTGGGTTGTGTGTGCTGTAAAAGTAGTGACCCAACCCCCCAGGCATCCCCAATCCCCCAAATCCCCAATAGTAGCAAAGGGACTTGGGGCCACGCTACACGACAGTATTATGGCAACTAATTCGGCGCACAATTTTTTAAGCTTGTCTTTACGATGCAGACTTTTTCTTCATTTACTGCCGGCGTAAAACTTTAATCTCCTCAGTCTGACTTGGCGCTTTTAATTTCTACGAGCGTACCGGTACTTAGCGTTCCAACTTCGACACAGGGGAATCGACGGGCCGAGGTTCGTAAACGACGAGCATACAACTAGACAGTCACGTGGTGGTGTAAGGAGTTACGGCGCTCCAGCTGGATGTGGCAATATCCGGTATTAAATCAGTCAGTAGCTAGTCCCAGGTCTCTTCACAAAATGGGGAAACAAAAATTGGTGAATGACTGGGTGGCTGTGAATGTGAGATCCAGCATCTGATAGATGTGAACAAAGTGTGCAAAGTCTGGCTTGCAATATCCACTTAAGAACGTATGCCCAATCCTTGAGGCATTGCCTAGGCCGTAAAAAACAAATAAAAAAAGCCGGCCATCAAACACAACCCCCTCATAGAGCATTCCGCCCCCTTACTGCACGGCCACAACGTGATTATTGCAAGCAAGGCCTGAGCGCATGTTTTACCTAGAGAAGCATCCACCTGTGTGCCACTTATCCTTTCAACATACGCAATGATGGACTCCTTCTCACTGTCCGACAGCCCTCATTACCCACGTCAAAACGAATATATGTCATGGCACACAATGGTGGGTTGTGTGTGCTGTAAAAGTAGTGACCCAACCCCCCAGGCATCCCCAATCCCCCAAATCCCCAATAGTAGCAAAGGGACTTGGGGCCACGCTACACGACAGTATTATGGCAACTAATTCGGCGCACAATTTTTTAAGCTTGTCTTTACGATGCAGACTTTTTCTTCATTTACTGCCGGCGTAAAACTTTAATCTCCTCAGTCTGACTTGGCGCTTATAATCTTCTTCGAGCGTACCGGTACTTAGCGTTCCAACTTCGACACAGGGGAATCGACGGGCCGAGGTTCGTAAACGACAAGCATACAACTAGACAGTCACGTGGTGGTGTAAGGAGTTACGGCGCTCCAGCTGGATGTGGCAATATCCGGTATTAAATCAGTCAGTAGCTAGTCCCAGGTCTCTTCACAAAATGGGGAAACAAAAATTGGTGAATGACTGGGTGGCTGTGAATGTGAGATCCAGCATCTGATAGATGTGAACAAAGTGTGCAAAGTCTGGCTTGCAATATCCACTTAAGAACGTATGCCCAATCCTTGAGGCATTGCCTAGGCCGTAAAAAACAAATAAAAAAAGCCGGCCATCAAACACAACCCCCTCATAGAGCATTCCGCCCCCTTACTGCACGGCCACAACGTGATTATTGCAAGCAAGGCCTGAGCGCATGTTTTACCTAGAGAAGCATCCACCTGTGTGCCACTTATCCTTTCAACATACGCAATGATGGACTCCTTCTCACTGTCCGACAGCCCTCATTACCCACGTCAAAACGAATATATGTCATGGCACACAATGGTGGGTTGTGTGTGCTGTAAAAGTAGTGACCCAACCCCCAGGCATCCCCAATCCCCCAAATCCCCAATAGTAGCAAAGGGACTTGGGGCCACGCTACACGACAGTATTATGGCAACTAATTCGGCGCACAATTTTTTAAGCTTGTCTTTACGATGCAGACTTTTTCTTCATTTACTGCCGGCGTAAAACTTTAATCTCCTCAGTCTGACTTGGCGCTTTTAATTTCTACGAGCGTACCGGTACTTAGCGTTCCAACTTCGACACAGGGGAATCGACGGGCCGAGGTTCGTAAACGACGAGCATACAACTAGACAGTCACGTGGTGGTGTAAGGAGTTACGGCGCTCCAGCTGGATGTGGCAATATCCGGTATTAAATCAGTCAGTAGCTAGTCCCAGGTCTCTTCACAAAATGGGGAAACAAAAATTGGTGAATGACTGGGTGGCTGTGAATGTGAGATCCAGCATCTGATAGATGTGAACAAAGTGTGCAAAGTCTGGCTTGCAATATCCACTTAAGAACGTATGCCCAATCCTTGAGGCATTGCCTAGGCCGTAAAAAACAAATAAAAAAAGCCGGCCATCAAACACAACCCCTCATAGAGCATTCCGCCCCCTTACTGCACGGCCACAACGTGATTATTGCAAGCAAGGCCTGAGCGCATGTTTTACCTAGAGAAGCATCCACCTGTGTGCCACTTATCCTTTCAACATACGCAATGATGGACTCCTTCTCA
This sequence comes from Coenobita brevimanus, assembly GCF_032717465.1. Taxonomy (NCBI): domain Eukaryota; kingdom Metazoa; phylum Arthropoda; class Malacostraca; order Decapoda; family Coenobitidae; genus Coenobita; species Coenobita brevimanus. The sequence continues at coordinate 232,043 of NW_027642515.1, read as the reverse complement.
CTGTCCGACAGCCCTCATTACCCACGTCAAAACGAATATATGTCATGGCACACAATGGTGGGTTGTGTGTGCTGTAAAAGTAGTGACCCAACCCCCAGGCATCCCCAATCCCCCAAATCCCCAATAGTAGCAAAGGGACTTGGGGCCACGCTACACGACAGTATTATGGCAACTAATTCGGCGCACAATTTTTTAAGCTTGTCTTTACGATGCAGACTTTTTCTTCATTTACTGCCGGCGTAAAACTTTAATCTCCTCAGTCTGACTTGGCGCTTATAATCTTTTCAAGCGTACCGGTACTTAGCGTTCCAACTTAGACACGGGGGAATCGACGGGCCGAGGTTCGTAAACGACGAGCATACAACTAGACAGTCACGTGGTGGTGTAAGGAGTTACGGCGCTCCAGCTGGATGTGGCAATATCCGGTATTAAATCAGTCAGTAGCTAGTCCCAGGTCTCTTCACAAAATGGGGAAACAAAAAATTGGTGAATGACTGGGTGGCTGTGAATGTGAGGTCCAGCATCTGATAGATGTGAACAAAGTGTGCAAAGTCTGGCTTGCAATATCCACTTAAGAACGTATGCCCAATCCTTGAGGCATTGCCTAGGCCGTAAAAAACAAATAAAAAAAGCCGGCCATCAAACACAACCCCCTCATAGAGCATTCCGCCCCCTTACTGCACGGCCACAACGTGATTATTGCAAGCAAGGCCTGAGCGCATGTTTTACCTAGAGAAGCATCCACCTGTGTGCCACTTATCCTTTCAACATACGCAATGATGGACTCCTTCTCACTGTCCGACAGCCCTCATTACCCACGTCAAAACGAATATATGTCATGGCACACAATGGTGGGTTGTGTGTGCTGTAAAAGTAGTGACCCAACCCCCCAGGCATCCCCAATCCCCCAAATCCCCAATAGTAGCAAAGGGACTTGGGGCCACGCTACACGACAGTATTATGGCAACTAATTCGGCACAAAACTTTTAAAGCTTATTTTTACGAAGCAGACTTTTCGTTCATTTACTGCCAGCGCAAAACTTTAATCTCCTCAGTCTGACTTGGCGCTAATTTTTTTTAAAAGCATACCGATACTTAACGTTCCAACTTCCACACAGGGGAATCGACGGGCCGAGGTTCGTAAACAATGAGTAACGCCAGAACTGCAGGGTTGATTGGTCTGGGTGATTTAAACGGACAACATAGCGACAATATACACAAGTATCACTGGCCATAAAAAAATTGTAAAACCTGTCCACTGTGCATCAATTACAATACAAACATCAACATAATAATCAAGCAATAATCATATGCATATTTCACTTGGGTGTCTTCTAGGTGGCTCAGGAGGCTTGCTAAGAAATCACGTTAGGAAATCACCCCAGCCACAAAGAAGACAAGCCATTTTTACTGAACTAACACCAGACACTGTTCAATTGAGAGAAACACTACTAGTGGTCAAAGCCATCAAAAATAACATGAGGAACCTTTCCATCACAAAATTCTTGCAGTATACCGGGTATCTACCTAGCTAACACTTACTGCAATATATCTACTATCTATGTGTATCTGTGTAGTGTTTACCTATCTGTGTACTTTATCAATCAGCTTGAAATATTGCTGAGCTGAGGCAACACCTTAGCAAGGAGACATGCTAATTATGAAGTGTAGGGGAAAGGTTTCAAAACTATCTGCTACTGGTAAACCTGGGGAATTTACTTACTGTACTCTTGTTACTCTACCCAGGCATAAAATAAGCATCTTAGCAATAGCTTATCAAGCAGAATGCTAGTCATGAAGAAGTGCAGTGGGATGGATGTAGACATGTAGTACTGTGTTATTCTACCACAGAGATATATGAAAAAAGCAGCTGAATGGACAAATCCCAGGCCACGTTACGGTGCAAGAAGTATGATAATTGAGCATAGACGAATATAAATAAGTTAAAAATCCATCCAATCAGCCATCATCCAATCCCACGTCGCCCCACTGAGGAGCGTAGGAACCCAGGGCTAGGCAAGTTGGTCCTGACATTTAAGATGAAAATGTTAAAAATAAAGCTCATTATTATCCTTAGACCCCTAATGCATCACTCTCAATTGAATAAAACCATCTGGTGTTAGTTGGAATAAAGACAGTTGCTCTCCCACTTACGAACAAGAGCTAAGAAGAATTGCTGTTGAGATTAAACACTTACCGGCTTGAGATTTCATTCGGCTGCGTGGTTGCCAGCCTGATAGTGCCAGGGATTGACTCCTGGCACTGCATCATCCTAGCTTATCATCAATCATCGTCGTCGTTGATTGGCCAGTAAAATCAGCACCTAGACTAAGTTAACTGGCCTTCTATATCCTAGTGGTGGAATGATCTAGTTATGGAGCCTAGCACTAACTATTCTATCATCAATCATCGTCGTCGTCATCAATAGGCAAGTAAAATCAGTACCTAGACTAAGTTAACCCTAGTGGTGGAATGATCTAGTTATGTAGCCCAGCACTGCTATCATAATTAAAATCATCATTCCTGACTCCTCTTCCCACCCAACGATGAGGTCAGGAGTTCTCTATTAAAATATCGTAAGTAGGGGAGCAACTGTTATACTCTGTCCATCTCAACTTGGCTTAAAAGTGACCTGCAAAGGATGCAGAGTCACAACATTGCTAGCCTTGTCTTACTCTGCTTCTGGCTGATGAAATTAGGCTGCCAAAGACAAAACTCTCTGCCAAGTCAAGGTGGACCATCCAAAAATTTTCTAACTCACATTTCAGACAGGTGGTTGTAGCTGTAGTTGTAGTAGAAGGTACTGAGATGTAGAAAGGTTTTCAGGATCAACGGCACTGGGAACCTCTATATCTATCACAGGTATTTCCATATCACAGGTATTTCCAGAGTTTTGAGGCCACTGAGTATTTTTCAACATTCACCACACAATCTTGTATCACTCTATGAGCAGTGAAGGAGCCCAGGGCTGGGCAAGTTGGTCCCAACATTCAATATGACAGTGACCAGCCACATTTATTCCCGAGTGGCATTACGTTAATGAGAAACCCCAACCACCCTTGGGTATAGCAACTGCACGATGAGAAAAATTGAGCCAGCACCGCCGGCTCCAGCAGGCAGCACCACCAGGATCAACACCAGCACAGCAGCACCACCAGGATCAACGCCAGCACGGCAGCACCAACTCAGCAATCGCAGGAACAGCAGCCTGAGTAACACAGACGGACCCTGAAAATAAGGCAAGGTTTTAGGAGATAATCTCAAGTGTGTTCAAACTTAATCCTTTTGTCTGTGGAGGAGTTCAATATGGATCTTAATTAACCCCTAGTGTATTGGTGCTGGATGGGGGGGAGGCCTGCCTGACATTTACACTTCTCAATGCCACACCTATCCCACAAGAGGAGAATTATGGACTACAGAAGGGTAACTCAGCCTGCAGTCCACTGGGATAATGTTCTGCTGTGCCTGGGGTTGAACTACTACTAGTACACAAGACCTAAGAAGAACAAATCCATTTTACATCATCTGTCTGGCTCAATTCCTTGGTTATAGTCCCTCAAGTACTTCCTTATTCCCAGCAGAACAAGAAATTCCGACGGCTCCTGTGTTAATCTTTTGTTACAACTCAGCACTGAATAAGGACAGATGGCAGTTTAAACAGATAGATAGTGGCAAACTGGGTAGTAGATAGATTCCTTCACAATGATGGCCGTCTCCTAATATAAATGAAAGAGTCTGGTGGTAGCAAGTATATTATGACAAGAGCAGAAGGCCCCATACTACAGGTCCCTTTGGCAAAATTTAAAAAAGTCACAATAGGACACTTACCTGAGAGTGGAGGCAGATGGTTGGTATTACCGTGATTGGGCAGCTGGTTGGTATTAATTTGGCAGCTGGTTGTGGCTTTCTTCTCCCCTTTCTCCATCTATGTTGGCAGTTTCCACAGCTGGGTCAATTAACACACCTGAAAAAATAGTACACATTAGTCCCTTCCTTCCAAACCTTGATTAACAAAAGTATCTGGTTAGCAGCAAGAACAATATAACCTGGGAACAGTAAGGTTTAATTACATGCCAGTAAGAATTTGCAAAGTCTGTAGTAATAATAATAATTAATAATAATAATAGTAATAATAAGAGTAATAATAATAATCGTTTCATTTTTAAAGGCTCCAACATGCTTGCATGAGTCAGCCTTGGTCACCTAATGGCGGCTCTCCACGCTGCACGATCTATTGCAGCCTCCCTGTTCAGTCCCTTAACCCTGAGGTCACACTTAATGACCTCGTCCCATGTCTTTCTCGGTCTACCCCTCATAACCCCACCCCCAATATTAACATTTCTCACCCTCCTCACCCAATTATCATCCCCCATCCTCTCCACATGCCCAAACCATCTCAATTTACCTCTGCTCATCACAACACCAATACACTCCAGTCCCATCCTACCTCTCAACTCTTCCATCGTAAACCCAGCCCCCCCAGACCTTGAACGCAGGGACGTACTACACATCTACCTAATCACTGTCATTTCTGTACGTCTAAGCCTGCGAATATCCTCCTCCTTTAATGCTCAGGTCTCACTACCATACAGCATGACACTCCTAACACATGCTGCATACAAAGACCTCTTAGCACATAGGAAGAGTCCTCTCAATGTCATGAGAGGCAAGAGCTCCCTGAACTTCTTCCAACCAATTCTCACCCCAGCCACAGAGCTAGCTCCAGCACACATGTCTCCCAAATAACAAAACTCTTCCACACACTCAAGAGATTCACCAGCAAGATCAATCCCTTCACGCCTGACAATCTCCATCTGCTCTCCCCGACACGCCGTACACATAAAATCAGCAGTATCTCACAGTATACCTCTGACAGCATTACATCTCTTGCAACCCCATTTATCACAAACACCGCACAAGATGGAATTACTTCCCACGCCCTCGTGACAAACTGCACATGGCCACTCTCCCTCGTCTTTGACAGTACCGCCACCAACCCTAGATATCATCACTTTTGTTTTATCTGCAGTTACCCTTCAGCCCTTGTGCCCCATACCATCCCTCCACTTCCTAAATCTTTCCTCCGCTTCCCTTTCATTCTCTGCAATCAACACCAAATCATCAGCATGCAACATCTCCCACGGGAATCCGCTTTTGAAGTCATGTGAAAGGGCTTCAAGTACCATGATAATCAACATAGGACTCAAAACTGACCCCTGATGCACACCAACGTTCACGGAAAACTCATCACTACGCAAATTTCCCCCGGATTTTTCCACAGATTTCATCCATTGAAATAAGCCCTATGCCCTATACTTATACAAAATAATATATACCAAAAAAAATCAGGTAAGTGATAGTGTTATACACCAGGAATTGGCAAATTATCACCTGACAACACCTCACGTGCATTCATTCGCTACATTAACAAGGTAATTTCCCCTTTGAATTATGCCTTGTAATTGATGTCTGTAATAAAAATATATATCAGAAAGGAAGGGAGAAGCCTAAGTGACATTTACATTCACCTGGAACTACCTATTTCTTTATGTATTGCCAAGATTTTCTACCTATAAAAAATTAGCATGTAAGTTAGCAGCAGTCAGCCTCAGTGTCTTTGTCAACCCTTCCCTTCTCAGATAAGCCGCGGCATTTAGTTCCTTGTCCTCCGCTGTAGTGAAACCATGTCGCACTCGCGCCCCACCATTCCTGCCGCTTCTGTGCCCATTGCAAAGGGCCCCGTGACCTCTACCCCTAAGAAAAGTAGTGAGGGCAGCAGGAAAGGCCTTAGTGACTCTGCAGTGGCACGTGAACTTGCAGAATTGTCCATGGTGATGATGGACAGTGATTCTGACGATTCGGGTGAATCGTGTGATGAGCCGGGTGAGGTTATCGTGCGAGAAACTGCTACAACGAGTGCTTCAGTGTCGGAAGTAGTCTCTAGCTCCAAGGGAAAGGAGCCTTTAGTGCAGCAAGGCAAGGAATTTGGGAAGGGAGTGAAAAGGCGGCGTGTTAGCCCCAGAACAATGCCCCCGCGTGACCCAGCCCGCCATGAGTCCCGAGTGCATTCACCTCCCCGTTCCCCAAGCCCCAATTCACTCATTTCTTCATCATCGTCGGCTGAGTTATCTCCGGAGTCTTCGTCGTCGGAGTCACCACCAGCATCAACAGTGAAGGCAGGCCGTAGAGGAAGAGGTAAATCAAGGACTGTGAAAAGTAGTGTAGTTAGTAGGGTAAGGGCTGCTAGTGCTGTACGGCAACCCAGGGTCAGTGCAAGTGACCTTGAACGAGATAAATCTGCCTCACAGCCAACCTCCACCACCACCACCCGCCCTACACCGCCACGACAGGGAATCCTGGACGCCTTCGCGTGGATGGAAGGGTCAGATTTTGTGCCTGAAAGTTTAGTATTTGATGAGAGCTCCTCAGGAGTTCAGCCTGCCTTCACTATTGACGAAAATGCTGAGTGTGTGGACTACCTTTTGGCCTTCCTAGATGACGAAGTCATGCAGCACATATGTGATGAGACCAACAGGTATGAATCACAACCTGCTGCAAGTGGTACAGGTGCAGCCAAGATGCAACAGTGGTCCATGCTGGGAGTGCAGGAGCTGTATGTGTTCTTTGCCCTCATGCTTCTCATGCCACACTCCAAGAAGCATGAGTTGGAAGAATACTGGTCCATGGACCCCTTACTACCCTCACCCACCTTCAATAAGTACATGGCCAGAGATTGCTTCGGGAACATCATGGGAAACCTGCACTTTGCCGACAACAATGTACCTTCCCAAACCGACCCACTCTGGATGAATGAAGGATAAGTTTATGTCATTCTTCCACCCCTTTCAGAAGATTGTCATTGACGAATCCTTGGTTTTGTTCAGAGGACGTCTTCGGTTTGTTCAGTACATTCCAAGCAAACGCCATCGCTTTGGAATTAAGTTCTTTGTACTGTGCGACTGTAAGACGGGGTACATCCTTGACTTCGTCATTTATTCAGCCAGCACTGTCGATCTGGATAAAACACACCCCCTTGGCTTCTCAGGCTGTGTAGTGAAAGTGCTCCTAGAAAAGTATTTTGGTGGGAATCATGTGCTGTATACAGACAACTACTATACAGCACCGAAACTTGCCAAATACCTTTCTGAGCACAGCATTGGCTCCTGCGGCACTGTCAAAAGTAATCGTGCCCACTTCCCCAAATTCACAGAGGCAGGAACCTCGCAGCGAGGAGACGTGCACCTACACAAGTCTGAGAAGATGCTGGCAATACGGTGGCATTACAAGAGGGTCGTGCACATGCTCACCACCGTACATAAGGCGGAGATGACAGACAGTGGGAAGGTCGACCGTAGGACAGGCGAACCTGTGATGAAACCTGATGCTGTGTTGGACTACAATATCAACATGCGGCTGGTGGACAAGTCCGACATGATGATTGGTGAGATTGACTGCCTCAGGAAGAATACTAGGTGGTACAGGAATGTTTTTCTGAATCTCATAGATATGACGATGCTGAACGCCTTCATCCTGTACAAGATGAAGGTCAAGCCACCCAAGTCCTTCTCCCTGAGGTTGTTCGCCAGGACTTGTGTCCAGCAGCTGCTGGAAAGATATGGTAGGGTGACAGCAGCAGCTCCAAGGCGCCATCCAGTAACACTGCCCGACCGACTTGAGCAGAGGGCGTATATGGATCGGCACAGACTTGAGCTTATGCCTGCCACAGGGAAAAGGAAGGCTGCGATTCGCAGGTGTCAGGTGTGTGCACATACCACCCGCCGCACACCTGAGCACAAACGCACCTCTTGGCAGTGCGCTGAGTGCCAGGTTCCCCTCTGTGTTACCTGTTTCTTCGATTGCCACAGCCAGAAGCAGTTCTAACAGTGCAAGTGTGAAAGGAGAATAATTTGGAAATAATGTGTAAATAGCAAGTGAAAGCAATGGATGTTCAGTACATATGCTTGAACAGTGTACAGGTATTATAGTTTTATCTTACTGAAAGTGACAGTGAATAACATAGTGTAAGTAAAATAGAAGGGTAAATATTGAAAATAGAATAGAAAATGTAAATAGTAATGTAAGTAATTAGTAATATAAGAATATGAGTACAAATAATTTATGTTATAACAGTGAAAGTGAATCCGTGGCTCTCTACGTATTTTACTGAATGAAAAATTGAATGACTTCAGTGACAATAAACTAATACGACTGAAGGAAACTTATGGAGAAAGACTCCAGATATATATAAGTGTGATATAGTAATAGAAATATAAAGTGTGAGGGGTTTTATGAATAATAAATGACAGAGTACCAAGAGCGAACTAGCGCAAGTGCGACGATCAGACGCGCTGGTAATTTCCATTGCTTTCACAGTGGGTTTTTTTTGGAGTATGGATCCCAAACTACTTGAAAATCATAGAGTAGTGTTTATAGTGTTTATATCTGGCTGTGGTAATCACATTACGGGTTGTCGGGAAGTGTAAAGTGGAGACTTCGTTACCCAACTTCAGAGGTCTCCACAAGTCCTACGGTAACTGACAAAGGCTCAACAAACATTCCAGGAGAAAGCTGAAGGTATGTGCCATAAGCATATGTAATTTTAATATTCTAGGACTAATAACTGATTTTTGGCAAATATTTTTTGAGAGTCTGTCGGAGCCCGAATAACCCCGCGGGACACGCAAAACATTGGTAAACATGCCCGCGGTGTAGGGGTTAATAATGTAACGTTGGGATACTTTGAAACAAACCCTGGTAAGCCATATGGTTTGTCACACACGTTACATGCCCACTGTGAGGAACGTTACCAGAAAATGATGTCAAGTTTCTCACGCACACCTTTGAACAAAAAATCAAAGTACCTGCACTGAAGTCCAATGATAAAACCCCTGTGTTTGTAATTTAGTATGTTATCTTTAAGTTTTTATTCTTTCCAAACAGTAAATTGATTTTGCCTGGTACCTGGTGAGTGTGCTTTACCATCATGTCTCCAATGACTCCAGCTGATTATTTGAATTCTGCTGGTATTCATTTTACACATGTATCATTGTGGACTGATAGGGAAGCAGCCCACTTCAAGGATAGGTATTCTATGGCAGCTCTAACCTCTTACAAAGCCATCCACAACTGCACTGCTAAATGGAACTTTCAAGAAAGTTATCATGGCAAGGGCCCTCATGATAGGATTGGAATGGAATGGAATATGAAGTTTAGGCCAAAGGCCAAGCACTGGGACCTGATAGGTCATTCAGCGCTTTGATGAGTGAGATATGAAAGACGATAGTTTAAAAGAATGAGTATAAAAATTGAGAAAACTACTACACAATAATCATGCAACTAAAATCGTAGGTAAAATGAAAACAGATGTAGTCAGCAAGCCCTAAAACATAACTATGACAACACCAATCACAGCTTGCAGTATAGCCCTGTCTCCTTTAAAAATGCCATAAGGCTAGAAACATTTGCCCTATTACCTACAACAACTGATAGGGATCCCCTATTTGTTAAAAATTTCGCCCGAGAGCGAGCATAGGTCGGACAGTCCAATAAGAAATGCCTGCAAGTTATTGTGACTTGACAGATGTCACACTGGGGTGGGACCCCTCGGTCCAAAAGGAACCCGTGAGTCAAACGCGTATGGCCAATTCGCAGCCTAGTCAACCTCGTCTCAAAACCCCGACAAGCCTGAGAAGAGGATGACCAGGCATAAACCGATGGCCGAATCTCTTTATACTTCGTGTTATTGGCCAGGGAGGGGGAAGCCCATCTCGCCTGCCACTCAGAACAAACAAAGTTACGGATAACGGTCTTCAAATCAGAATAGGGAACCTTATTATACCCAACAGAAGAAAGAGAACATGCCAATTTTGCCTCTTTGTCAGCAAATTCGTTCCAATAGAGATTAACATGTGACGGTATCCAGCAGAACGAAACAAATTTATACTTTGTAGCCAGGCCTCAAAGCCAAGACTGAATCTTCCTTATTATAGGGTGGAATGTGTTAAACTGCTTAAATTTCCACACCTCCCTCCACTACACAAAGCTTCTTGACTTCATGGCTTCTTTACTTCCTAAATTGGTTCCTAAGCTTGAGGTGTGAGTCTGGTAGTTAATCCTATGACACAAACTGCTCACCAAATGTATCCTTCCCATCCCTGACCAACTTGCTGTTCCTTCTGAGACAAAAAAATCATCTGACTTCAAGTTCCTATCTACTCTTAAGTTATCTACCAATTTTCTTCCTAAACACAGCACTACAGGACACACTATCAAGGCTGGGGCTTACAAATTCTTGTAAGAGTGATGAAATGTCAGTTTTATAAAAGACATGGAGCTGAGACACTTCTTGGAGCAGCCAACAACTGAGGTAAAAATTATATACGAAGTGAGGACACTTGGTGATGTAAGTGTTAAAGAGTGTGTCTATCTATCTATTGCCAGACATCTTAATCCCATAAGGGGTGGCCACAAACAAATTGCCTCCATGTCGCCCTGTCCCCCACCATTTCACTGGCCTGCTCCCAGCCCACACACCCACCTCTCTCACATACCTCTCCACTCCATCCCTCCTTTTCATTTTTAGCCTCCCCCTCCCTCTCCACCTCACTCACATACACTCTCCTTGTCAGTCTCTCACTCTCCATCCTCTCCACATGGCCAAACCACCTCAATGTGTTTCTCCTAACGAGTGTGACATTCAATCAATCAATCAATCATTTCCTGTGACACCCCACGGGATGCATAGGGCCTCGATGAACTCTCTCCACCAATATTTGTCTCTTGCCATCTCCTTCAGGTCCCACCAACACTCCTCTCCTGCTTCCTTTTTCATTGTCCTCAACCAGGTTTCCCTCGGCCTACCTCTACCTCTTCTTCCTCTAGCAATCCACTCTGGCACATCCTGTATTAAACTACCTTCTTTTCTGTATATGTGCCCCAGCCACTTCCAACAAGACAGTCTCACATATTCATTAACTGGTTCCACTCTCGTAATATCCCTTACTCTTTCATTTGTAACTCTGTCTTGCCACTTTACCCCAAGAATCCTTCTCAGTATTTTATTCTCAAATCCTAATACTTTCTGATCTGTTGCAATTGTACTGTACCATGACTCATGCCCGTAAATTAAAATGGGTCTAACCATGGACTTGTAAATTTTCACTTTAGTATGTACCGAAAGCATATTATTATTCCAAACAGATTTCAACATTCCAACAGCTCGCCAAGCCTGTCTAATCCTCTCCTCAATTTCATTGTTTAATGATCCATTAGATGATACAATCGTTCCCAGATATTTAAAGTTTTCTACATTCTTCACCACATTATTCCCAATTACACAATCGATTTGGTTCTCCACGTTCATATTAATAATTTCAGTCTTTCCACAGTTTATTACCAATCCCACTTTTTCTCCTTCCTCCACCAGACAATCAAGCACCCTCTGCATCTCGTAAATACTTCCGCAAATCAGTACAATATCATCAGCATAGACCAAATCCATCAGCTTCTTATTTTCTTTCCAGTTAATTCCTGCATCCGTTCTCCTTACAACTTTTTTCACAACATAATCCATAACCAAAACAAACAACAATGGCGAAAGAACTCCTCCTTGAATCACTCCTGACCTAACTTGAAATGGATCACTCAAAGAACCACCCACCATTACCTTACAAAAAGTACCTTCATGCAGGCTTCTAATAATATTTATAAACTTTTCTGGTATACCATAGAATCTCATAATTTTCAACATAGCTCCACGTGAAACACTATCAAACGCCTTTTCAAAATCCACAAAACACATGTTAAGTGGCATTTTCATCTCATTAGCTTGTTGCATTAGATGCCTTACAATAAAAATCTGATCATTACAACCTCGACCCTTTCTAAATCCCGCTTGTTCTTCTCTTAAAATTTTATCAATTACTGGCTCTATTCTGTTCAACAAGATTTTGGAAAAGACTTTTGCAACTACAGGTGTCAAAGTTATCCCCCTCCAGTTGCCACACACACTTAAATCTCCCTTTTTTGGTATTTTTATAATCACTCCATTTTTCCACTCTTCTGGAATTCCACCATTATCCCAAGCCACATTAAAAAGTTTCAAAAGCGCATTCATCAACTCGTCATTTTCCACCTCAAGCATTTCAGGGAATATTCCATCCTCACCTGGGGCCTTAAAATTCTTTAACTCCTTTATAGATTTTGCTACCTCTTCCAAAGTTATATCCCCTGTTTCTATCTGCAAATCTTTCTCGGCTGGCAAAATGTCCTCTTCAGCTGGGATTGGTCTATTTAGAACAGATTCAAAGTGCTCTTTCCACCTTCCTTTTATATCCAAATCTTTAGTGTGACATTAGACAGAAATAATTATATGGAGAGAATGGATGCAGATATGGTGGTGAAAAGAGTTTAGAGGTGAAAGGAGGCATGGTAGGACAAGAACCTATCATAATTATCTATCTACAGCCAGACACCATAATCGTGTAAAGGGTGGCCACAGACAAATCGCCTCCATGTCACCCTGTCCCTTGCTATTTTGCTGCCTTTCCCCCAACTTACACCCCTCTCTCTCACAGAGCAAGAGGATGGATGGATATAGTAAATGATCATATATGAAGGCAAGGTACGGAAGCTGATAAGGCTAGGAAACTGAGGCAAATATGGTGACTTATATTACACAGGGGAAAATACATGATAAACAATCGGAAAGTAATATTACGTGCAAGAAAACCATCATCCCTCCCTCTTTTCCCATCCAAAGACGGGGTAAGGTAGGGTTTAGAATGCAGGAGAATAGGAATATATGATAAAGTGAATAATGAGCACCTTAGTCAATAATATGGAGTATAAAACCACTCTGGTACTGCAAAGGAATGTCTTCATGCAGTGGTGCCAATAGACAAACATTCCTAACTTCCTAAACCCCAAGAGGAGCATGGTGGACTGCAGGAGAAGGGCAACATCAGCCTGCAAACCCCCAGATTTAGTCTTGAACAAAATGCAACCACATTCAGGTACTTACTAGACAGTGGAGATAATTGTCATGGTGACTGCCAGAGATCGGGCAGCGTGTAGAGCCGCCATTAGGTGACCAAGGCTGACGCAGGCAAGCATGTTGGAGCCGTTATGTACGATATGATACGATGACATGGCAGTTTCCACGGCTGAGTCAACTCCAACCTGAAAGTGAAAATTATATATTAACCTTTTCAGTCTCTGGTTAAGTTCATAACATTCTCTGAAGACAGCAAGATTTTGCATGGTTCTATCTATCCATCTATTGCCAGATGCCCTAATCCCATAAGGGGTGGCCACAAACAAATACAAGCATTTTCCTGAATATTTCCAAGAAAATTGACGGCATGAACTGGGAGGTTTGGGGTGAGTTGGCCTGGAATAACCCTGCAGCCTTCATGGGGTGGCACTGATGTAATGGTGGACTGCAGAAGAGGAACTTCCACCTGCAGCCCACTCGGTTCATGTTGCTCAATGAACCAGGGGCTGCAACTACTATTACTTATACTACAAACTTGGCATAAAATTGAAAAATCACCTTCAAACTGAGCTGAAATAATACGGTACAATGCCAGTCACAAAGAAGTGCCATGGAAAGGATTTTGAGTCACAACACTTTTTTCTGTCAGAGCTGAATGAAATAAAGCTACAAGAGGCTGAAATCTAGGCCAGGTCAAGGTGAAAGAACTATCATAATTAAAACACGATGCATGTCAGTGCCTTACTTAAAGTCTGTGACCCCGATTCATGGTTTCTGTCTGTTAAATACACCTGGGGACTACAAACTGATGGCTGTGATTAGTGGCACTCACATAATTAGCTGGCTACACTCCCTGATTATACAAACATCCCTCAATTCCCTCCTTATCCCATAAAAGGAAGCTGTAGTGGATCCAGTCCCTGGCTATACAAACATCCCTCAACTCCCTATCCCCTGAAAGAAGGATGGTGTACTGTGAGAAGAGCAATTTTGGTGTGAGCCACTGTGTTTACATCTGCTGAAGTACAATAACCACACACACACACACACATTTTAAATAATATGCAGATAATGCGGAATGATAACTAAACTCTTGCTCTCCCCACACTGCTCAATATCCAGCAGCCTCCCTAATCAGTCTCTCACTTGTGAGGTCACCCTCTATGACCTTGTCCCAAGTCTTCCTCAGTCTGCCTCTTGCCAAAAATATTCACCTCAGCACACTACATACACATGATTACAAATAAAATGCTTAGCCAACAAGGGTGATGCAAAGAGAAAGCTATACAGTACATGGTATCTATGCTATGTCTTCACCTGGATTGGGCATTATAATAAAGTACGCTGGTTAGTACACACCCACTACCAACCTACCTTTCAGACTCCTGGTCATCCTCCTTTTGGGACTTTGGTGAAAGCTTTGCCATTGCACTTGACATCTCAAAGGCTTTCAATCGAGTCTGGCATAAATCTTTAATTTCCAAACTGCCCTCTTACGGTTTCTATCCTTCTATCTGTGCCTTCATCTCTAGCTTCCTTTCTGGTCGTTCTATAGCCGCTGTTGTAGAAGGCCATCGTTCTCCTCCTAGATCTATCAACAGTGGTGTTCCTCAGGGCTCCGTCCTATTACCAACTCTCTTCCTTTTATTCATCAATGACTTTCTAAGCAGTACATCTAACCCTATCCACTCGTACGCTGATGACTCCACCCTTCACCTTTCTATTTGGTTCCCTCAACTTCCATCTCAGCAGTTACTTTGACAAACAAGGGATGAGGCTATGGCACACCTAATGTCTGACTTGGCTCATATCGCTGACTGGAGTAAAAATAATCTGGTTGTTTTTAATGCATCAATGACTCAGTTTTTACACTTATCAACCCGACAAAATCTTACACAGGTATACACACTAATGTTTAATAATATTCAGCTTAATCCTGCATCATCCTTGAACATGTTTGGGGTTTCACTTACTTGGGATGTATCTTGGAAAGATCATATTACATCTCTTGTAAAATCTGCTTCGAAGAGATTGGGTGTGCTAAGCAGACTCTGTTCCTTCTTTACACCTGCACAACTGTTGACTCTATACAGGAGTTTTATCCGTCCCTGTGTGGAGTACAACTCTCATGTGTGGGAAGGCTCCCCACATACAGCTCTTCTCAATAGGGTGAAGTCTAAGACTTTTCGTCTCATTAACTCTCCTCCTCTTACTGACTCCCTTCAACCTCTGTCTCCTCATCGCACTGTTGCATCTTTATCTCTTTTCTATCGCTTCTTCAATGGTCTCTGCTCCTCTGAACTGTCTGCATGCATTCCTCCACCTTTACGACGGGCACGTAGCACCTGTCTTGCAGCAAACTCTCATCCCTTTTCTGTCCAACTCTGTAATGCAAGAATTAACCGTTACTCCCAGCCTTTCATTTATGCAACAGGTCAACTCTGGAACTGTCTCCCTCTGTTTGTATTTCCTGCTTCCTATGATCTCCAGTCTTTCAAACACAGTGTGTCCAGGCATCTCAAAATGATCAGATCTTGAATTTGGCTCTCTCTTGTATTTTGATTTGCTCTTCTTTCCTTTACAGGTGGCTTTACATTGAGTGACAAGCCAAATGGTTTCCTGTAAGCCAAGAAACCATTTACAACACTGGGTGGCAACCATATAACCAACCCATACGTTCTCCCTACGTGTCAACAAGTGGGTTGGTGGAGGGTTAGTGCCCCTCCCCGTAAAACCAATAACTCAAAGTCAAATGGCCACCCCTTACAGGATTATGGTGTCTGGCAATAGATAGATAGATAGATAGATCATCATCATCATCACCTGGACCTCCTTTCCCACCTTACGGCAGGGTGAGGAGTAGCAACGTCCTGACAGCCCAAATTTGCCCAATCCAATGGGCCACACTTCCATTCACTCATTATTCAAGCTCCCTGAATCTTGGCTCTATTGGATATGCCAAAAACATTAACCACGCTCTGTAGCTTCACATAAATGTATCCAACAGAGTCAATCTGGACATTACTGATGTTTTTATATACCTCTTGGTTGCTGTAGATCAACCCCAGTCTGTCTGGCCAAAGACCCATCAACCACAGGCACGCAATTATTTCCGAAGGGCTGTCCTGTGCAGTTATGGTGTCTATACACATCAGTCCACTCCCTTCAAAGGCACTGCACACACACCTCCATCATGGCACAATCTGAAATGAATAACTACGGCAGAAACACACAGAAACAGTACCAGTACATCATAAAACATATTACTGCATGGGCCTGGCAATTCCAACTACTGTGTATTATAAAAACTCTCAATTTTGGTACATATGCAACACAGATAGTTAAATGTTGAATGCTGACTGCAAGAAGTGATTTGAATTAAGGAAAAGCAAAGAATTAACACCAACACATAATATGGCATTGTAGGAGTAGAGGGAAAATAAAGGCCAGAAGAAACACAGAAATATCAAGAAGAGAGGCAGGACAGAAAAGCAGAAGAGGACAATAAGGAGAGAAAGACTGGAGACAGAAAGGCCCCTTTTAGTCGCCTCTTACGACAAGCAGGGATACTGGGGAAGTATTCTTTCCCCCCTCCCCAGGGGATGTGGGGGAGAAAAAAAAACTTTCTGGGCATTTAAGGAAGAGGGCACGTTGCCTGTGGCAAATTTATGAAGCAGGACATGCAACTGCCAAATTCTGTGATGGTGTGGAGATTTCAAGATCAAGTGTTTCATCGATAACAAGAGTTTGGTGGACGCCCTTTACTCCTGCAGGAACGTTGAACACAGGAGATTGCACAATGATATTGCTGCATTACAAGACATGTTGGAGCGAGGGGGGATTGATGAAGTGTCTTGGATGGACACATCACAACAACTGGCTGACTGTCTCACCAAGAAAGGTGCCTTGACCGAGCAGCTATGTGCAGCAGTCAGCTGGGACTAGAAGGATTATAGTACTTCAAGGGACACCAAATATTTGTATGTGGCTACAGACTGGGTCTTAATGGCACTTAAACAAAAGTCTATGTATTGGACGCCAATAATCCAATCAGCTTCGTCCTTGGAATCGTTCGTCAAATTAAGAAGAGAGAAAGAGAGTGTTAGTGCACATTGCTGTTAGTGTGTGTGCGCATACACACTTGTTACACTGCAAGTGGTGACGTCGTCAGAAAAGTCTTGCAGTATGCAGGAGGAGCCTGCTCAGTAGGAAGTGTGAGGCCGGTGAAAGCGGCTGTTTCACATTCCAACGCCTGGTATTGCGAATTTCGGATATAACGAACAGACAAATCGCGACCGAGCTTCCCCTGGATTTTGCAAACAAAGGTCGCTAAATGAGGGGGAAGTTCGCAAATCAGGCCACAGTGACAACAGCATCCCTTCCTGGGACAGTAAGTGTACTGCAACAGTACTACATTATACTGTATTCTTATTATAGATATTGTATTTATATGTACAACTTCATACAGTATTGTATTTACATGTACAACTTCGTAAACCATTGAATTCTCCATGTAAAACTTCACTGAATTACTTTAGGTAGCATATGTTGGACAGAACGACTCCACTTACATAGGGAACTGGTTTGGTAATCCCTCGGAAATACTGAACCTCGTATGTAGCGAACTTTCAGATATAGCGACCCACCCCTCCCCCAATTAATTTGTTATATCAAGGGTTTACTCTAATGAAAAATGACAGTAATACCCACCTTGTTTCCTCAACGACTTAAGGTAAATTACTACCCTTTATGGCAGTCCAGTCATGGATGGCGGCTCACTTGGTGAACAGATGGACACACCCAGAGTTGAGAGTCATCAGCAGTTGCAACCCTTCACACCTGAAAATCATCCACACCACATTACTCACTAACTCAAGGATGCTGTACTAGTCTATCAACTATCTATTGCCAGACACCATAATCCAGTAACAGGTGGCCATTTGACTTTGGGTTAGTTATTTTACACAGAGGGACACTAACCCTCCACCAACCCACTTGATGGCACATAGAGAACATGTGTTGGTTGGTTATAATACAGTATATATAGTTACCACCCAATGTGTGAAAAGGGAATAGCAAGAGACCATGTACTTTGCAGATTAAATGTAACAGAAACTAAATGTGACAGAAACTATAGCTTAGATATGGAAGCATGGTTAATATTGTACACTTAATTTTTATTATAACTCTGACAGCAAGGAGTTGGGGTCAGAGTCAGTAAAATTCCCACAATTCCGACTCTGAGCTTTTTGGTTCTGAAATGGTATCAATCATATCTTTTCAATACTTCCTCTAAAATGAACAACTTGCAAGAGAATATAAGGTCATTTGTATATGGTGTAATGCCTTCTAAATGGAGCTGAGAATTTTTAAAAGATTGACAGTAGAATAAATGGATGTAAAGCCCATTTTACTCGTTACTCTTCTGTTAAACCTTCCCATTTACCTGCCTCCTTTTATAGTTCTGGATATTTTACATCCTGTGCCAAAGAAAACTATATTTATCTAAGCAGACGCCTTAATCCTGTAAGGGGTGGGCACTGACAAATCACCTACATGTCGCCCTGCCCCTGCCATTTCACTGCCCTCTGCCCCAAAGAAAACTACACATGGATAATGATACCAATGACTGATAATTGCTACAGAACTGCAAAGCAATACTAACCTTCATTCCACTGTGGCTTAACTTGATGTGTAGTACCAACTGCAGATATGTGGTTTAGTCCAGTCATGGATGGCAGCTAACTTGGTGAAGAGGTAGAAATGGCCAGAGTTGAGTCACCAGCAATGGCAATCCTTCCACTCCTGAAAATCATCCACACCACATTACTCACTAACTCAAGGATACTGTACTTGTCTATCTACCTATATATCTATTGCCAGACACCATAATCCCGTAATAGGTGGTCGTTTGGCTGCAAGTTAGTTATTTTATATGGAGGGAAACTAACCCACCACCAACCCACTTGCTGACACATAGGGAACATGTATGGGTTGGTTATATAGTTACCACCCAATGTTGTAAATGGTTTCCTGGGATCTAGGAAACTTTTTGGCTTGTCAATCAATGTAAAGCCACCCGAAAAAGAAAACAAGATTAACAAAAAGTGACAGAAAAGATGGCAGAAATAGGAAGAGATGAGGACAGACACAGGAAAATGAGAGAAAATGTCGCAGTCAAGCTCACCTGGCAACACACGTTTATATACGGTACTGTGATCCCTTGGTTATCATGCATAACTGGTACAAGGCTTGGTGTGTGATAAAGAACTTGCACAATAACAAAAGCACACTACCTATGGGATTTACCCTACAGTACCGGGCATCCCAAGTGCAATCCCAAATTTTCCCTTTGACAATAACACAGACCAACTAAATACATACATTATGATATGCTGTGTATCAGAAACACACACAGGCATGGTTAGATTAATAGAAAGTGAAGACACAATAAGGAACACACACCATAGAAAGACATGAGATGGGCTTGAGATAAGGGGTTCTCATATTAAGGGGTGGAGAATTTTCATTACTGGCAGTAGAATGGATTTGGAAGATGTGCAGACTGGCCTGAGAGGAAGGCAGAGTCCCGGAGGATTGGAAGTCAGATATAATCATTCCCCTGTACAAAGGAAAAGGGGAAAAAGTGTATGGTAGGAGACCTACTGACAGAGTTAGGGAAATAACAGAAGAATTAGTTGAAAAACAGGGAGGTTTTAGGAAGGGATGAGGTTGTGCAGATCAGATATTCATTCTTAGGTCTTTAGTGGAGAAGTTTGTAGAGAACAGACAGAAGTTGTATGTGGCTTCACGGATTTGGAGAAAGCATGTGACAGGGTGGATAGACAAGGAATGTGGAAAGTATTAGGAATACATGGAGTAAATGGGAAGTTGTTGAAAGCCATGAAGAGTATGTATAAGGGTGCTAAGGCTGCAGTGTATGTGGATAGGGAACTGAGTGAATTGTTCTCTTTGAAGGTTGGATTGAAACAGGGACGTGTCATGTCTCCATGGTTGTTCAATCTGTATATGGATGGGGTTATAAAAGAGATACAAGGTAGGACAGCAGATGTTGGAGCAGCGCTAATGACAGAGGGCAGTGTGTGGAAACTCCCTGTACTGTTGTTTGCAGGTGATATTGTGTTGTTAAGTGAAGATGAAGGGGAGTTGCAAGGCTTGTTGGATGAGTTTGGGGGAGCGTGTAAGAAACGGAATCTAAAGGTGAATGTAGGGAAGAGTAAAGTTATGGTCTTTGAGAGAAGTGAAGTCAGTGAATACAGAGTGAGACTGGATGAGGAGGAAATGGAAAATGTGCGAGCATTTAAGTACCTGGGTAGTGTGATGAGTAAAGATGGAAGTTTGGAGGGTGAAGTGCTTGAAAGGGTACAACATGGAAGAAAGGGTGCAGGTTCTTTGAGGGCAGTGATAAGAAACAGGGAAGTGAGCATGGAGGTGAAAAAGTTACTGCATGACAGTACTGTGATAACAACTTTAACGTATGGAAGTGAAGCTTGAACCTTGTTGGAAGGACACAAGTCAAGAGAAAGGGCAATGGAAATGAGTTATTTGAGAGGAGCATGTGGAGTCACATGGAGAGACAGACTGACAAATGAGGATGTGAAGGAACGTTGTGGTGTAGGTGGGATAGGAAGCGTTACGAGAAGCAATTTGAGGTGGTTTGGCGATGTGGAGAAGATGGAGAGTGACAGACTGACGAGGAGTGTGTGTGTGAGTGAGGTGGAGGGAGGGCAAGGCCAAGGATGAGATGGTGGTAAGGAATGGAGAGGTACATGAGAGCGGGGTGTGTAAGCTGGGAGCATGGCATTGGACAGGGCAACATAGAGGTAATTTGTTTGTGGTCATCCCTTATGGGATAAAGGTGTCTGGCAATAGATAGATAGACAGAGCAGCTGTAGCTGGTAAATTATTTTTTTCAGTTTTACAATCCTTTATTATACAATATATTCTCACATTCATGCATCTTTGGAGTTTATATGATATCATACAAATACTGTGTGTTCTTCATTACTGTCTCATAGTTAATGCAATTATTATATGCATTCTGTAACCAGGATTTGCAACACATTTCCTGTCACTATTGTACATGTCACTAATTATATTTGATTTCTGTATTTTCAACAATGTTTTTATTACGTTTCCAGGTGTCAAAAACACAATAATTGTGTTATGATTTTATGGAACTTTATAATTAACATCTGTACCTCTGGCAAACTCTGAATATCATTTAAACTCCTGTTTGTCAAAACAAAAATAATAATAATAATAATAATCACAATAATATTTTCAGTATGAAATATTAAATTTTGGGCTTATTTACAGTTTCCAAGCATTTTCAGTGTTAGATATTGAAACTTCATTGTCAGGTCAACTTGGGAAATATCAAGAAACAGGACCTCCTTTCCCACCCCAGGGCAGAGTGAGGAGTAGCAACGTCCAGACAGCCCAAATTTGCCCAATCCAATGGGTTATACTTCCATACATTCATCATTCAAGCCCCCAGAATCCTGGCTCTATCAGATACGCTAAAAACATTCACCATGTTCTGTAGCTTCACACAAACGTATCCAATAGAGTCAATCCAGACGATACCACGCTAAAAAGGGGTGCCAAATCCCTGATCATGCACTTCTCCTCACAACATTCATCCAGCCAGCTCAATCTCTTGTCAGTTCCCTAGCCTCACAGACTTCCAAACCTCTCTTCCTCACACACTCATCCACCATATCTCTCCACCTTCTCCTTGGCCTACCTCACCTCCTCCCTCCTTCAAATTCACTCAGCTATACCTTTTTCACCACTCTGTTGTTATCCATTCTCTCCACTCAGTACACTCTCTTCGATTCTGGTGTCCACCGACTTCCTCACTCCACATCTTTCACGAATCACATTATTTCGTATCCTATCCACCTTCGGTGCTCCACATACATTTCTTAGCAGTCTCATCTTAGTTGCTCTCACTCTTGACTTTTCATTTTCATGCCACACTGCAGTCTCATGTTAAAGTTGGCACTAACACTCCTTCAAGTAAGCCTCATGCAGCTGCAACTCTCAAGCCTCTGTTTCTTATCAAGGCCTTCATTGCACCAGCTACTTTTCCTTGTCACTCTACTTTCAACTTCTTTTGCACATTTCCCTCTCTTTTCTATCACTGTACCCAAATAACTGAACTCTTTCACCAATTCCAGTCTCTCTCAATTCACCGCAACATCGCACTGGGAGTAACCTTCTCTCTCAATAACCATCACTTTTCTCTTTTCTACATTTACTCTCAAGGTGCAATGCTCACAGACATCAGCTAAACTCTGCACTAGGCTAGCAAGTTCTTGTCCGGTACAGGCATACCCCGGTTTAATGAAGTAAATGGTTAGGTAAAACCCCATCATTAGGCGGGGTATCATAATATATTGGGGTACTTTTAACACGTACCTTGGGTTTCCATCCAAACCAAGCCCAAAACCCACCCAAATGAGCCAAAAAACAAGTTTAAACCCAATCTAAATGGCTTAACAGCTGTCAAGGAAGCTAACCAAAGCCTAACACCTGTAAATAGCTCACTAAAACCAACCAATAAAGTAAAAAAATTGTCAAATATAAGTCTGGAAAAAAATTAAGCTTAGTAAACTGTACCCCAAAATGACAATGTTCACCCCACCTATGGCTAAAACACATTAATCTAAGTCTAAAAACAGTTTATAAATCAATCTAAACACACATAGGCATGGTTAGGTTAATAGAAAGTAATGAAGAAGACACAATAATCATATAAACCGGGGTTTGGCCATCATTAAGCAGGATATGGTGCAATTTCTACCATCGTTAAGACTGTCTTTATATGTGGTAAAACAAATGATTTTTTCAATTAAAGGACAGCAGTATGCACTAGGTTCGCCCTGAACACGCTCCCTATTATATGCGGTAAGTTCTGGGATACGTATAAGACAACGTAAGATTAAAGAACAAATAAAATCTGAAAATCATCAAATATGTCTGGAAAAAATCAAGCTCAGTAAACTGTACCCCAAATGACAATGTTCACCCCACCTATGATTAAAACACATTAACTTAAGCCTAAAAACAGTTTATAAATCCACCTAAACACCAAAATGACAATGTTCAACCCACCTATGGCTAAAACACATTAATCTAAGTCTAAAAACAGTTTATAAATCAACCTAAACACCAAAATGACAATGTTCACCCCACCTATGATTAAAACACATTAACTTAAGCCTAAAAACAGTTTATAAATCAACCTAAACACACAATTTTAGTCTAAAATATTATCAAAATCGGTAAAGAAAATAATAAGCCATCGTTGAACTGGAGTTTGGCCATCGTTAGGCAGGGTATGGTGGTATTTCTACCCCAATCGTTAATCCAGGGTACTGCATCTAGGGGTATTGTATATTGATGTATTACTGTAATGAAAACCATTTACCATGTAAAGATAAAATATTACTCACCCCAACAGATGGATAGATAGACATGTGGCTCATCAGGGCAGTTGACGTACACGACTGCATGCAGTGTTAGCATCGTAAATCCAACCACGTACTTTGATGGCACCCTTCATCACCCTTAACGAGCCCTCACCATCGTATAATCTGAAACGAAAAGCCATTGCAGCTACAAATAAAAACCATTACATCATAAAACCCAACCATTACATCATAAAACCCATCAGCAAGGGCAAAGTGCAATTTTATGCTGTGATATAAAGGGGATAGCTTCATTGTGGATAAATAAATTCATTCATCCATCCACCCATACATTAACAAATCACCAGAGCTTGCCTGCAAATATTTAATTAATAGCCTTTCCATCACAACATGTTTGCAAATACCATTATCTCTGTTTTCACACTGTTATTCAGCCCACAATGACCTAACCTCACCAAAGCCACAAAAATTACTCCAGCAGGCTCATGTATCATGATTTTTAACAATATTGTGCAGTCACATTGTGCAAAATCATCAACATTTTTAATTTTTCAAACACTCTCTGCAATTACCCTAAAAAATGTAAAAAGAATTGGGTCAGTATAATTACTGTTCTCACAAAGGAAACAAAGCAATGATTTTCATGGTTATGAGTTGCAATTACCAACAATGTCACACTGTTCCATTGCACACAATCACCAAAATTTTTGTTTGGTATTTGTTTGACAATCCCTGGTCTTACCCTCACCCAAACAGAAAAATAATTGGGCTGACAGCTTGTATACGAACATACAGACACAACCTAACTTTTATTATTTTGATTCACTGCCCCATTAGCAGTGTACAGGCTTGGGGCTACATTGTTGTCTTGGCATTATACGATAACCATTCACTAGCCAAGGAGCAACATCATTTTTTTTTTTTTTTTAAGAACCATAGGCCACAAAATTCAACCCCAATCACCAGCTTTCAACCCCTAAATCACCCCAAAATCACCCCCAAGATTTCACTCTTCCTCTCCAATGATTTATTTCTTATTTTTATCTTGAAACTAATTATTGGCAGATTACTTACGTATCATAAAATACTGAGATGATCTGCCGGCCACAGCTGTCCTTGTGCCGTACACCAGCCTACATTTAGGGGTCATTGAGGGGATTGTGGCACGTCTTAATAACTAGGGACATATTTTTCGTTAATATATCAGCGTCAAATCATACTGGCGTCCCTCTCCATCGCCAAATAATATACGTACATACTATGGCACGCCAGGTAGCCACCCCTGGGAAACGCCTGAATTTCCATCATCCAGTTCTCGACACATCTCACGATATTACACAAATTAAACACCATACATTTACTCACCAGGACGTCCGTAATAGGTACAGGTGCTAATATCAGCTTTAAAAGGCGTATACCAGCGATATGGAGCTGTGTATAAGTCCGTTATCATCTCCCTATCATGGCGCCCATGACGTAGGACGACAAGAGATTTTTAAACAAATCGTGCAGTTCAACAATATCTCCAATCGTTTAACTATACCTAAATAACTATTCAGAAAAATTATGTAATCTCTCCTGCTAATTCTTTATTCAATATATTAGTTATATTTAATGTACGGGTAGATTTGAAATTAGCGCAATTGACCCCCGCCAGCCGCTGGAGTCCCACGAAATGGCGGGGCGAATATGTGCCTTACGGTCGCCATATTGAAACACCAGCACTCCTTGCCTCAATTATTATTCTTGCTTTCTCTGTCAGTGCTGTTCTATGTATACATGTATAATACAAAAGTATATATAAGATTATGATTTTTTTTCTGCCTAGATCTACGAATTATACGGGATACGTTTAGCCAAGAGTAGGAACATCGTTTAAGTTGCTTCACTGCATAACGTAGCTTTTTCGTTTTTCTCACGGTCTTATCTAATGTCCGTTTAATTATTATTATAAGATAAAACTGCGGTTAATAGAAACAGCGCATACTGTATGTGAGAATAATAAATATTTTGGCATTATACATGCTACAGGGAACTTGTGTAACCAGTGAGTTCATGAAATCCCCAATTTCGTGAAATGAGTTTAAATTAGGATGCGTTAATTTAAGTAACGTTAATTTAGGCTGCGGTTTGGTTAGGCTGGGATAATCTAAGGGTTAGGTTAGGTTACTTACAATAGGTTAGGTTACGTTAATTTATATAAATACTAAGTTACTTTTAAGTGTTCATCTGAATTAACTTACCAAACTTGGATTATTCCAGCCTAACCTAACTGCAGCCTATATCAACCTAACATTAACCCATCCTAATTTACACTCATTTCACGAATTCCCCAAAGGACTTCATGAAGTCACTGGTTACATAAATTCCCTGCAACATATCAGCACATTGTATAGTGTTTATCTATCCATCTATCTATCTACCTATCTATAAGTATCTGTCTGTCTATAAAGAGATATACAGTGTAGTAACTTTTTCACTTCCATGCTCACTTCCCTGTTTCTTATCACTGCTCTCAAAGAACCAGCAACCTCTCTTTCCCTGCTGTACCCTTTCAACCACTTCACCCTCCAAACCTCCATCCTTACTCATCACACTACCCAAGTACTTAAACGTACTCACATTTTCCAATTCCTCACCATCCATCCTCACTGTACATTCACTGACTTCACCTCTCTCAAAGACCATCACTTTACTCTTCCCTATATTCACCTTTAGATTCCGTTTCTTACACACTCTCCCAAACTCATCCACCAAGCCTTGCAGCTCCCCTTCGTCTTCACTCAACAACACAATATCATCTGCAAACAACAGTACAGGGAGTTTCCAAACACTATCCTCTCTCACCAGGGCCTATAAGCACATGGACTTTTTTTTTTTTCTTTTGTTTTTCCTTCCTCCACTGATTATCTATCTATCTATCTATCTATCTATATATATATAAAGTAATTACCTGGTTTGGGTACCTTAACTGTGGCCATCCCTTCCAAGATTAAGGTGTGTGTGAATTGATTGACAGGAAAATAGATAGGGTACTGGCAATATAGATAGCTAGACAAATGGGGTACCTGTTATAGCTTCCAATCCACTGAACGTATGAGCCATTCTACAGCCAACCTCAGTTTGAGGATTTGTTTATGAGGTAGCATGGCATAATTACTGACTGGATTTGACAATATTGCACCAATGACACATCTTAAGACTGTACTAAAGCAAGTGATAAGATAGAAACAGGTAAAACTGTGGGTGTGTAAGGTGTAGCAGACAAAATGTTGAAAGCATCTGGGGGTAAAGCAGTGATATTGTGAATAATGGAAGGTCTTAGTCTGATATATCAGACCAATCGTGCACTTTCTGTGAAAAGCATGATTTTGGCACAGTTGTTCTATATCATGAAAGGAACAAAATTTTCCACAGGGCCAAAAACTATCTCTATGGACACAGCACATATTTGAACTCTGAGTGAGTTTCGGCACCAATGCTCACAAACAAATTATAAATCTCTTTATGGAGCTAAACTGATTTATAGTTTTCAAGTTTGCTTTTCTGGTGGTTTTGGTTGTTTTGAATAGCAGGTGCAGTTAATACCATTATACTGTATATGCATATTATACATGTGATAGGGTTAAACTGACATTTTTCTTTTTAAATTTTCAGATCTGTTTATCTGGTGATGGTGCAGCATGCATACAAGGTGTAGATGTAGAATTAACACCATGTCATGTGCATATTTATATTTGATGAATAATGGCCGATTTGTTGTCTTATGTCAAGATTGAGTTTCTGCTGATGAGCCATGCTGCATGCAGATGTTAACAAGGTGCTAATGGTTTGCTAGAGCAGGTGTAAAGTTCACACCATGGCAACCTGCTCTAAAGAAAAAGTGACTGGACACTCTGTGCCATTTGGATAAAAGAAATGAATCATCAACCAGACCACTGGCTTCCCAAAAGCCTGGAAAAAGTAGTGAATTTCAGTATACAGTACTTTGTTTGCAGAAACTCTAAGTCAGTTTATAAAAATAGGGGACGTACCAGAACACCAGGAAACCATTTACTACGCTGAGTGGTAACCTTATAACCAAATTTTGGTGCCTGCTGGTTTAGTGGGTAATTACAGCACTCCAATCGGATTGAGCCGGTGAAGGTTTATATCCAAGGAATGGTTGAGGTTTACTGCTCATGTAATGCCACTCAGGGATGAGTGAGGCTGGTCACGCTCATCTTAAATGTCAGGAACAACTTGCCTAGCCCCGGCCTCCTACGCTCCTCATGGGGCAACGTAGGATTGGATGATAAATGAACAAATGAACCAGATATATTCTCTGGAAATCTAAGTTAAATGAAGATAATACAGGAATTGCAAGGACACATATAGCTCACAATGCTGTATGGCAATAGTCATGCAGAAGAAACTTTTCCACAGATAGAGTTAACTGTGCCATACAGAAAAGGAAGTCAGCATCTGAAACAAATGGCCCTCACAAATATACCAGATCCAGGTAAGATGCTTCATGTTACAGTCAGAAGGCAAATAAGGAAATCTCAAATCTTTGTTTCACATGTGAAGAGCCTGCCAACACTAAAGAGGGCTTACATGATGTGACTACACTTGAGGTGCATCACAAGGTGAAAGAATGCACTCACACACTGAAAGAAGAATCACTTCTGGCAATGATACCAGCTGGAGATTTGATAGCAACAGGGGCTAAGTATCACAGGTCATGCCTCACCAAGTTGTCAAAACGACCTGTGAAAGTTCAAAAAGATGAAGATGTGAAAGTTCAAAAAGGTGACAGTGACAGAGATAAGTCTAGAGCAGTGTTGTCCAAACTTTTTTGCTTATTGTATCCCTTGAAACCTTCTACCATTAAGTATCCCCATGAGTGATCATCATCATCATCATCATCATCATCTAATCCTGTGTTGCCCCATGAGGGACATAGGAGGCCAGGGCTAGGCAAGTTGGTCCTGGCATTTAAGATGAGAGTGACGAGCCTCACTCATCCCTGGGCGGCATTACATGAGCAATAAACCCCAACCATCCCTTACATATAAACCAACACCAGCTCAATCCGATTGGAGCGCCTTAATTACCCACTAAACCACTAGGCTCAATATTTGGAAGGACATTCTTTTTATCTAAACGCTGTGTCTCCCTTTTTTGATAAGGGCTAAGGTGTTGCCCCTAGGTAGAGGATTCTGATTTTGGAGCGTGTAGCACTTTATGACCGGATGCCTTTCCTGATGTCTACCAGAGACCCTTGGGTGGAGTCGAACCTCTGACCCTTCAGTCAGAGTGCTCTAACCCACTGACCCACGGTTGCTACCCAATGCAAATTATATTAAAAGTCCGCATAGTTTGACTGCTGGACAATAAACTGTTATTCAGAAGAGTAATGGAAAAAGACTAACAATATAACATAAAAATGCTTGAAAAGTATTTACTGTACAACTCAATGTGAAATGTGGGGCTGATATTAACTGATGATTTTTGCCATACTGGGTGGTTAAGAGGCTACTGCAGTGGCCAGGCTTTGTTCCAGGTTTACATTTACACTCAACCCTTGGCTATCACGGGTTCCGCTATAGCGTATCTCGCTATCAAGCCTATATAAAAAAACTACCCAAATACCTTTATCACGCACTAAATGCCTGCTATCACGCACCGCAAATGTTCGAAAATTTCAAAAAGGCCAGGCTCCAGTGCTCCACCCAGCCAACAAAAGCTTCACTCCGTGATTGGTCGTGTGACATCAGCGCCAGCCGAGCACTGATTGGCTGCCTGACCAAGTCTCCTGCCCGCCAAACCATTCAAGTGTGCGCCCTCAGACCGTGAACATTGATAGCAGGAACAATAACTTTTTTATGATAGGACCATGGCCAACGTACCCCCTCCCCATCCCCCTACCATCACCCAACATAATGCTGCGGCACCTGGCAGGGAAGTAAAGAAGAGGAAGAACCTAAGTTATGCAGATAAACTGGAAATGTGAAACTTATAGAGAATGGTGAGACCAAGCGAAGTGTGGGGAAGAAACACAACATCAATGAATCAACTGTGAGGGGTATTTATAAGAATCGTGATCACATCATAAAACATGCTCATTTTTAGACTATTATTTATTAATATGTGGTACACAAAAGGTATCTTAGGGGTAAATATTGAGGTCATGGCACCAATTAGAATTATTACCATAAGTTCTTCAATTCGGCTATCACGGTTTCGGCCATAGCGCAGCCATAGCGGGACCAATTGGGAGTGATAGCCGAGGGTTGAGTGTAGTTTGTTTCTCTGTTTTGCCTTGATAATGCTCATTGCAGAGAAAGATGCTTCACAAAGGTAGGTAGACCCAAAGGACTAAAGGTTTTCCAGAGCCTTCTTCCCTAGGTCAGGCTGCTGCTCCTTTACACGGCTCCAAAACTGTGTGAGGGTTGAGCTTTCAAATTCCAGCTGGCGGCCACGGTCTGAACACATTTCTAACAGTGTTTCCTGAAGGCAAATGGGAAGCTTCTTTATATTATATTCTGATAGGAGGAATGGATTTCTAACCCAATCCAGCTGTACAGATATCTCACATGTGTCAGGAAAGTAAGATTTAAAAGCACAGATAAGTTCTACAATAACTGGTTTCACAATCTCTCTCTCATCACTATTAATGGAAAAACAGCACTTACCTGAGGAAAACATGTAAAATCCCCCCTGAGCTTATCTCCTTCCACAACTATTTTCCTTTAAAAACCATCATTGTGATCATATACATTGAGAACTGCCCTGCAGAGATAAATTTAACTCATTCAATTTGCTAAATATGTCAGCAAGATATGCCAGATGAGCAAGCCAAGTAATGTTTTAAAAATATGTGGCAAAAGGAGATCCATCATTTCATTTCTGACGGCTCCAACATGCTTGCATGCGTCGGCCTTGGTCACCTAATGGTGGCTCTCCATGCTGCTCGATCTCTGGCAGCTTCCTCATTTAGTCCCTTCACCCTGAGGTCACACTCAATGACCTTGTCCCAGGTCTTTCTCAGTCTACCACTTACTACCATGCCCCCACCATTAACACTTTTCACTTTCTTCATCCAATTATCATACCCCACCCACTCCACATGCCCAAACCATCTCAATCTACTTCTCATCACAACACCAATACACCCCCATCCCATCCTACCTCTCAACTCATCCATCATAAACCTACCTTGCACTCAGGGACCCAGTGCACATCCACCTAACCATTGTCATTTCTGTATGTTTGAGCTTGTGAATATCCTGTTCCTTTATTGCCCAGGTCTCACTACTCCATGTTCTGATAAAAAGGAACCTACCACATCTCACAACTTGATGGATGAAAAATAAAAATGCCCAAATGACCCTCTGGTACGGTAGGAGGTTGATGAGGGCACTGCATTGCCACAACAACTCTGGTTTGTTGGAGGTGATGCTGATGACTTCTGATGCTAGCTGGCTGTAGTCCACTGCAAAATAACAAAATCATTGGAGACTGGAAGTGCATAAATCATCATCATCAACATTTTCCAATACCTAATTCCCATTTTTCATCATCATTATCATAATCCAAACTTAATTTTCACATACGAAATGAGGTAGGATCCATAGACAAATAAAAAGAATGCACAAAAGTAAGAGTAATTAATGAGACAATCACACATCACCCATGCTTTCAAAAGTAATCCACCCCACAAAAAGTATATTTTGTGCACTGTTCATAAGTACTTATCAACAAAATTATGCAAGAACTGGGAAAATTGCCTACCAATGGGAAAAAACATCAAGCATGGAAGAACAAAGAAAAAATCAGAAAAAATCTTCACCTCAATCTTCGGTTGGGGAAAAATTCTGCAAAATGATGATCTGCTTAATGATCACCAAACTACCTGTACAGTACTCTTGGCATGCATAAAAAAGTGAGTAAGCTTGGAATATAGAGAAGATACAAACTATCAAGCTAAACTTGTAACTGAAAAAAATGAAACTGCCTTTACTTCTTTAGCTCAGGGGCATCATCTACAGCATACTGTATTTTTATTTAGACTGTTAGAAATTGAACAGCATGGAAAGCTGCCACAGGTTGTATTAATAAGAGCCAAAAGGATACTGGTACTGAGGTGTAATAAACAGAGTAAACTGGTAGGGAAAAGGTATTAAGATACCTCCAAAGCCATTAAAGACTTCAGCCCTGCATTTTTGGGATTGCTGACAGGATGTGATACAGTATTCTCATTGTGCCTTACTGTACAATTGTGAAAACAAAAAAGACATATGTGCCAAGCATTTTTTTTTTTTTTAATGCTCTATTTTTTAATGTTTATCTGCTCATCATCCTCCCTCCTTCCCCTTAAAAATAAATAAAAGCTACATTCTCATCAGTGTAGAAGGCTAACTCACACCTCTTCCTTACCAGTCAATTTCCACAAACGGCATGTTATGAAAGTCAGCCAAGGGAATTTAATAAATTCTATTATTGCTGCCTCTATAAAACTACATTCAGCTAAGGATGACTTTTTGAACTGGAAGAGCTTGATATAGTTTTCATTAACCCCTTCATTACTTGGGAATTTTCTTGAGTATATCTGTCTTGCAGTCACAAGAATAAAAGATGTCCTCAGACTGAACAGGTTACCAATCTCCTGTGTGCTATTTATGCATTATTAGTCCACAAAAAAATAAATAAAAAGACAAATATTATATGAGAATATTATGGTAAGGAAGAGATGCTAGAAAGTCTCATTAGCTGATGGAATACAACATATAGTTTGCTTACCTCCACACTGCCCTCCAACCTTCTCCATATACCGTACACCCTGCAGGCCCCACCACACTGCACTAAATACTCCTTGACCTTGAATCAGCATTGAGCACATCTTGACTGCTGCTGTTGCAATTGAGTGCTCCCTGGCTAGACACCTGTAGAGTAAGGATGAACTTTAGCACTTTTTAGTACATCACACTGACTATGAGGTCCCCACACTCTCAAAATGAAATGAAATATTTTAAGAGCTATTGGCTCTGTACATACTAGCAGCAACATACATTTGAAATTTAATAAAAAGAGGTACATTACTACTGTAGAGTAATATTTGTGGTTTGCTCCTATCATCTGTCAATTTATTATTCATCCTTTGAGTGATGACTGTTTACCTCTTTCATATTACCAATCAAAAACACTCTCTCATTCCTTCCAAACTTTTCCATGCACACTTCCACATTTGTCCAGAACTCTTCTCTCACTCTGCTTGCACGATCTTGCATTGGCGCATACACACACACAATTGCCCACATTTGTATTCCAACATTCAATCTAACCCACACAATCTTTGAGCCAACTGATCCGTACTCTCTTATGTTCTTCTTCAATCTTTTACTCACAACAATACACACTCCTTCTTTTGCCCTCTCATTCTCACCTACTCCTGCTCATATTTCCCATCCATACCCCCATTGTCTCTCACCTCTTCATTTAGTTTCAGTTATTCCACATACATCCACTTTCGCACACTCATGCACCTGATGGAGTTAAGGAAATAACAGAGGAATTAGTTGGAGAAGAACAGGGAGGCTTTAGGAATGGAAGAGGTTGTGTAGATCAGATATTCCTTCTTAGATCTTTAGTAGAAAAGTTTCTAGAGAAGGGAAAGAAGTTGTAGGCGGCCTTTATGCATTTGGAGAAAGCATATGATAAGGTGGATAGACAAGGATTGTGGAAAGTATTATGAATATATTGAGTAGCTGGGAAGGTGTTGAATGCTGTGAAGAGTATGTATGAGGGTGCTAAGGCTGCAGTGCATGTGAATGATGAACTGAGTGAATTTTTCTCTTTGAAGGTTGGGTTGAAACAGGGATGTCGTGTCTCCATGGTTGTTCAATCTGTACATGAATGAGGTTATAAAAGAGATACAAGGTAGGGCAGTGGATGTTGGAGTGACCCTAGTGAGAGAGGGTAGTCTCTGGAAGCTCCCTGTACTGTTGTTTGCAGATGTTAAGCAAAGATGAAGGGGAGCTGCAAGGCTTGGTGGACGAGTTTTGGAGAGTGTGTAAGAAACGGAATTTAAAGGTGAATGTAGGGAAAAGTAAAGTTATGGTCATCGAGAGAAGTGAAGTCAGTGAATGTACAGCGAGGTTGGATGATGAGGAAATGGAAAATGTGAGTACATGGTGGTAGGTGGTGGCGACCATCATCCACTCACTTATGTAGTGCTGCCTACTTCTTCCTTAGCCTTTATCATTCTTTTTCTGTGCCTGTCCTCCTCTCTTCCTATTTCTCCCATCTTTCCTGTCACTTCTTATTGCTTTTCTTTCCTTTACAGGTAGCTTTACACTGAGTGACAAGCCAAATGGTTTCCTGTAAGCCAAGAAACCATTTACAACGCTGGGTGGTAACCATAAAACCAAATCATACGTGCTCCCTACGTCAGCAAGTGGGTTGGTGGAGGGTTAGTGCCCCTCTCCGTAAAACAAATAACTCAAAGTCAAATGGCCACCCCTTACGGGATTATGGCATCTGGCAATAGACAGATAGATAGATAGATTTAAGTACAGTACCCTCGCGTCCAGCACGGTAATATTGTCATGCATGGGTCACGTGTTGGACCAAAAACGTGTTGGACTAACAATAGAGCTTATGGGGAAAAATGAATTATGTCAGCAACCCAAGGAAAAGTCACCCTAAATACCTACCATATACCTATACATATATTGGTACTACTGTAATTATAATAAATGTTACTGTACTATGAATGATTACTAATCTTTTAGGATAGTGCTGGTGGGCTTGCTGGGAATGGAAGGTGATGTCCGAGGCTGTAAGTAGTCCTATTGGTTCCCCGAAAGATGGCTGTTGGCGTCACTAGCGGGTAATGGCTGCTGCTCCTCCTCAACCTCCTTCATAAATCCTTCAAAATCACATTCAGAATCACTATCCTCATCCACATCCATGGAAGGTCCTGCTTCTGCCTGTTCTAGCACTCTTCTCTCTTCCTTCTTTTGCTGGAAGAAGCTAGTGATGAGTGTCTGAGTCCTCTTGTTAATGTGTCTCCTGTACAGATCAGCATAGTAATGCACACTGTTTTCCATGGTATGTATCACTTCCTGGCGTCGGATTTCATTAGGATCTCTGTTCATGGCCTCCTTAAGAATTTCAACAGCATGAAGGATCTCGGTAACATCCTGCATCTTCAGGGGGGGAGCTGGAGGTGCGTTGAAGTCTGCAGCAGCCATTCTCACCTCCTCTACCTGCACCTCGTCAACTACAGCAACTCGACGAACAGCTTCGTCCAAGGTGGTCTCCTCTCGGCGTTGCACAGGGTCTGTTAAGTCCTCCTCTGCAACCTCCTCACAGCCTGGGACCCTCTGAAGTTCTGCCAAGGTTGCCTGCCTGCTGTGCTCAGGGTACTGAAGTGAATCTTGTTGGTGAGAAGTGGTGAAGTAGGGAGTTAGCTTGCGCCAGGCATGGTTGATTGTTGCCACGTTAACACTATCCCAGGCAGCCACAATATTGTCAACACAATTTTTCATGTTGTACTTTTTCCAAAACTGTACAACAGTCATAGCAGCGGGGTTACTTGGAGTAGTTGACGTCATGGCAGGGTGGGGATATTCCTGAGGTGGTGATGCTGGCAGTGGTGTGGCAGCGCTTGTTCCTGGTACAGGTGAGTCAAGATCAGGTGAGGACGAGCGAGATGATGCTGGTGAACTGTCGGGGCTTCCACCCAATTCTGCCTCCATCTGCTTCACTTCTGAAAAAGTTTCTGTTGCTTTCTGAAGATGTCGGCTTAGTCTCTGATTGTAAAACATCTTGAAGTTACTTATGACCTCCTGGTCAAGAGGCTGCATAAGTGACGTGGTGTTGGCTGGTAAAAACACCACCTTCACTGCTGGGTCTATGTCAGCCAAGATCTGAGGATGTCCACGGGCATTATCTGCTAACAGGAGGATTTTCTCAGGAAGTTTCAGAGCTCTCATCTTGCGTTTTGCATCAGGGATGAAGTGTTTCTTAAACCATTCTATACAGGATACTGCCGTCATCCAACCTGAGTCATTTTTATGCCAGATAACATTAGATCTGCCATAGAGCGGTTGTAGAAGCACCTGGGGTGTGCCACCTTGCTTATCAAAAACGGTCTCATTTTATGAGACCCAGAGGCATTGACGGTTAGAAGTAGAGATACACGGGACTTGTCGACCTTCCTGCCTCGTCCCTGGAGGCTGGTTTTCATGATGTAAGTGTTGTTAGGCATCTTCTTCCATTGTAGTCCCGTCTCATCCATATTTTACACTTGATGTGCTGTGTACCCTTCCTTCTCTATGATGTTCTTCAGTAGAGCTGGGAATTCTGAGGCAGCAATGTGGTCTGCTGAAGCAGTTTCTCCATGCAACTTGGCCCGCCGTATCTCCTTCCTTTTCAAAAACGATGCAAACCACCCTGTAGAGGCACGGAATGAGTTAGGCTGTGACCCAGTCCTCCTCATAGCCACACTATAGAACTTCTTCGCCATCTCCCTGATGTTCAAAGAATCTACAGGAACACCCTCTGCCTCCTTCCTCTGTACGTACATACTGAGGTACCGCTCCATTATAATGATTGCTGGGTCAGTAGGCCTGCACCTGGAGTCAAGTGGCCCGCCCCCGTAAGCCTTCACTGCCACCAGGATCTTGTCTTGGTTTTTTATTATTGTTCTCACGCTGGCTTCATTCACGTCGTAGGCCTTGGCGATGTCCACATTCCTCTCCCCTTTCTTCTTCCTCTCGATAATTTCTAGCTTGGTGGCCTGAGGGAGGTGCCGCTGCTTCTTGGGGTTCTCAGAAGGCTTCCTAGGCATCGTGAGCAGGGTAGAATGCAGTACCAAGGGCAGAAATTTAGAAAATGCTGCGAGAACAAAGCACCGTCCAGTGCGAATTAGGAGTGGAGCTGTGGCGGGAGAAATTTAAACAAAACATCACGTGACAGCAGAACCGTTTTTAATTGGGCGCCATCACGATCACATCATGATAGCGGGCGGGGAAGGCTACTTGATCAGAAGTTTTCACTGGCTATCATCATCATGGGAATGTCCAGTATGGCCGTGTTGGACCGGGGGTGATCGTGCTAGAGTGAACTCTGTGGATTTGGCCCACTTCTCGGAGCTCTGTGCGTGTTATGCTAACACACTCGTGTTGCAGTAATTAAATCGTATTAAATAATACTAATTAATTGCTCACCGTGCTGGACTAACACGTGCTGGACGCAAGGATACTGTACTTGAGTAGTGTGATGAGTAAGGATGGAAGTTTGGAGGGTGAAGTCCTTGAAAGGGTACAACAAGGAAGAATGGTTGCTGGTTCCTTGAATGCAGTGATAAGAAACAGGGAAGTGAACATGGAAGCGAAAATATTACTACATGACAGTATTGTAATACAACTCTAACGTATGGATGTGAAGCTTGGACCTTGTTGGAGGGACAGAAGTCAGGAGTGAGAGCATTGGAAATGAGTTATTTGAGAGGAACATATGGAGTTACATGGAGAGACAGACTGACAAATGAGGAAGTGAAGAAGCATTGTGGTGTGGATGTGGATGTGACAGGATGCATTAGGAGAAACACACTGAGGTGGTCTGGCCATGTGGGGGGGATGGAGAGTGACAGACTGATGAGGAGAGTGTATGTGAGTGATGTGGAGGGGGGGAGAAGGAGGGGGAGGCCAAGGATGAGATGGAGGGATGAAGTGGAGAGGTATATGAGAAAGGGGGAGGGTAGTGAGCTGGGGGAGGGCAGTCAAATGGTGGGTGATAGAGCGACTCAGAGGCGTTTTGTCTGCAGCCACCCTTTTCGGGATTAGGGCGCCAGGCTATAGATAGATAGGAAAGGCCTCTTGTACTGAAGGGTTTTTTTTAAGGCTACAGCCATCCAAGCCAGTACGAAAAGTCTGCCATAAGCTGAATGAAATCTTTCAGAAATGACAAGAAAAATTAAAATGACATCCCTGGCAGATTATTTCCATACTGTGTACCATTTTTGCATTGTCTCATAGCCAGGAAAGTCTAGGTTAGGTTAGGTTTGTTTTCTTAGCATAAAGTAAGTTAATCTGTTATTCAGTTAGGTTAATGTGTTAGATTAGTGTAGGTTAAGTAAAGTAAGATTAGAGTACGTTATGTTAGATTAGTGAAGATTAAGTTACATTAGATTTATGTAGGTTAAGTTACATTAAAATAGCAAAGGTCAAGTTACATTAGAATAGCGTAGGTTACGTAACATTTGATTCATTGCAGAATTTATTTTTGGCTTGATTCTCAAAAAGGTAAATTTTCATATTTGCACCTAACTCTCAAACAAGCTTAAAGTCATATTTTTCCGAAGGATTTTAGTGTTTTTCGTTTGAATCTGATAAATATTTCTGTTGGAAATACCTTTTTTTTTGCGTTCTCCATCCCCCCAAGAATAATGGGAGACCTGTGGGAAAGCGGGGTTTTGGGTGGGGAAAACACGCAAAAATGAGTGATTTCCAACTGAAACTGGTATCAAATTCAATCCAAAAACACTAAAATCCTTTGGAAAAATATAATTTTAAGCTTCTTAGGAAGTTCGTGTTTCCTAACTGGGGGACTTTGCCCAAAATAGTCCATGAGCCTGGGTCGATATCGGTACCATCTGGTGGGGCAAATTCTAACTGATATTTTTGAATTCCCTCATGTCCTTGATTAAAAATTTGATATGATAGCAGTCGAAGATGAGTAGCTTTTTATGAGTAATTTGCCATATAAAAATGGCCGCCCCCTTAACTGATAAGGGTCTATAACTACTTTTAATACAGGTAAAAACATGATCTTGGTGTTTAAACTTATGTTATGGAGTTTTTCCTAGTCCCTGGTGGCCACTATAAATGCCTAAGAGAGTCGGCCATCCTTATTTGACTGGAAAAATTCAAAATGTTGATTATAGATACTTCCAGATACTCGGTGCTTTCAACGTATAGTTGCTAAACTGAGAATGTACAACTAATATGTATCTTTCACTTTCAGGTAGCTTGCATGCTTAGCTGTAGAAATGGAAAGTGAAAGGACATTGGATGTAAGTCAAGCGTCAAGTTATGGTGGTG
Organism: Coenobita brevimanus; assembly: GCF_032717465.1. Classification (NCBI taxonomy): domain Eukaryota; kingdom Metazoa; phylum Arthropoda; class Malacostraca; order Decapoda; family Coenobitidae; genus Coenobita; species Coenobita brevimanus. The sequence continues at coordinate 193,497 of NW_027642515.1, read as the reverse complement.
GTGATAATACTCAAGATGGACCGGGTCCTTCAAACCGTGCAAAAACTGTACCAGAATGCATTATACATAGCAGTACTTGTGATGAAAAACTGACCCTGAATCTCTCTTGTTTGAGGGACATGAACCCATGGAGCACACTTCTTAAGGCAGCACAAATAAAGAAACATCTACCAATTCTAAACTTTGCCCAAGAAACTCCAGAGGGCATCATTCCAAAAATTCACTACCATAGGAAATGTAGAAGTCTGTTCACAATGAAAAGGGACCTTCAATCGAAACAAAGTACAGAACAGGCATCCAGTGACAAGGAAAAATTTGAACAAAAAAGACTCCAGAGGAGATCAATGACAGTATCTGAAGAGTCTAGAATATACAGCAAGGTCTGTATCATATGTGAAAAGGACAAATTTATGCCAGGCAGCCGGACAAGGGAGCGACTTACACAATGTGTTGAGCTACGGTCAGATGATACTCTTAGGAATACAGCAATTTCCAAGCAAGACAGCAGGATCCTAGCCTTATTGGCAAGGGCTTTAGTAGCAGCAGATGGCCACTATCATAGATCATACTACAGAAGCTATACCAGAACAAGGCCACAGGTGATTCCCATAGAAACAGACTTAGAAGAATATCCATGTGTAATGAAGGAATCCTTTCAGAAGTTGTTTGCCTATATCAGAGAAGATGTTTTTGAAAACCCCAGGGTAATTAAGCTGACTGAGCTTACGACAAAACTGACCTGCTGGATGCTACATGAGGGAGTTGATAAGGTGGAAGATTCTACAAAGAAACATGTCAGAAGATATCTTGAGACAGAATTTGGAGAGAGTCTGCATTTTGTACAAGATGCAAAGAGAAAAGTCCTGGTGTACCCTGATAACTTGTCCCGAAATGCACAAGTCAAGCAAAATGTCATTCTGATGGACACAGTAGAGGACCTGGAATCAAAATGCGACATTGAAGGACTCTTGAAAAAGTCAGCTCACTTGCTTCATAATTCGATAAAAAAGCATAGTGTGTCCATATCTTGGCCCCCACTTGCATCAGAACTGAACAATTCTTCAGCTTTTATTCCAGGCAACCTAAAGGGATTCTTGCAACACTTAATAGCAGGGCCTCAGGATGAAGCTTCCCTTTCTCCAAGAATTCAGCGCCTCATTGAATCTGTAGGCCAAGATATTGTCTATGGGGTGACCCAAGGACAGCTGAAGCCACCAAAACATCAAATGCTGCCATATGCTACCAAGGCCCTCACAGGCTCAGTAGAACTCATTAGGATGATTAATCGTCTTGGGCATGGTGTGTCCTACACGCAAGTTGAGGAGTTGGAAACTGCATTATGTATTCAGAAACTTGAGTCCCAAGGAGATGAAAGTGTAGCCATACCTGAGCAGCTCCAGCCACTCATCCCAACGACCCTAGGCTGGGACAACATAGACCGGTTGGAAGAAACCTTGAGTGGGGGAGGTACATCTCATCGAGTAAATGGCATAGCAGTGCAACCCAGAGTGTATGGACCACATCCTCCTAGGAAAGCTCTACCCAAACCTGTTGTAAAGAAGAGGACCCTTGATGCAAATCCTACCATTCTACCTCCATACAATGCTGGTGAACGGGTAGGACCACCATCAAGACTGCATATTGCGTTACACTATAAGGAGGTAGTACAGCAAGCCCAGAAGAATAATTTGATTTGGATCTTGGCTAGATTGCATACTGCCAGTAGTCAAGAGAACCCAGTACCTGGATGGACAGGGTTCAGTATTGCTACCAGAGATAATGAAGAAGTTTCTCAAAATACTGTGGCATATCTACCCACCATCAATGCTCCAGCTACTGAAATGTCCACTATCTATGAAGTTGTGATTCATTCGCAGAAGATCAGGAATACTTTGGAGCTCAAAAGCATTGTTGTAGTGTGTGACCAAGCGATATATGCAAAGGTCACTGAGATATTGTGGAAGCACAAGGACACGTTTTCGCACACTGTACCACGACTTGGGGCATTCCATACAATATGCACATTAATGGCAGTGATTGGGAAGCGTTTCTCTGATGCAGGACTACAAGACCTTTGCATCGAGTCAGGTGTCATTGCAGAGGGATCCATTTCTGGTGTGTTGGAAGGACGCAAATACAACCGTGCCATTCGACTTCATAAGCTTCTGTATGAAGCTTTGATGCGCCTGGTTTGGAGAGAATTCCCATCCTGGTGTGAGGAGCATCATAGTGAGAGTGCACATCATCTTCAGTCATTGGTGGTTGAGATTGAAACCATGTCTGCAAACCTGTGCCAGACTTCTTTCACAGAGCTCATCCAGTCTCCTTCTTTCCAAGTGATAGCTGAACTGTTTGACAAGTTCAAAGAACATCTTCGCAGTAGGAGTGGTCCTTTGGCCTGCTTCTGGATGAGTTATGTTGAAATGGTGGAGATTGTGTTGAATTTCGTGAGAGCCTCTCATGAAGGAGATTGGCACCTACACCTGGCAGCAATCCAGGCTATGATACCCTGGTGTTTCAGTTATGATAACATTAACTACGCCAGATACGTCTCATGCTACTATGCTGAAATGTCACATCTTCCCACAGAAAATCCCGATGCCTATGAGTATTTGAAGGCAGGAGGTTTGTCTATACAGCTTGGAACTGAAAATACATTTGGAAAGGTTCCAGTTGACCAGGCTGTGGAGGAGACGATTAACAGAGACACTCAGACAGCTGGCGGTACAAAAGGCTTCAGTCTAAAGCCAGCAGCAGTTAACCTTTACTACTTGACTGCAGAGTATCGTAGCTCATATCTTAGAACCCTGAAATATGCATTGGACATGGATCAACCAAACAGTATGCACAAAGATCTTCAAAAAACAAAAATCCTCAAAGATGAAGAAGACGTCAAGAGGTTGATGGAGATTCTGGACAATAGCTGGATCAATCCTGTCAGTACTGAACAAATGGATCTTGTTTGCTTGTCAAGCGGATGTGTGGCTCCAAAAGATATTGAAACAGACCTTCTCGAACCAAGACAATTAGGACAAAGAGCATATCAAAATTTCAGAGAGGAAAGGCTACAAAGCAGTCCACCAGTCAAGAAATTCCACGACCCTCTGCCCAAACTGAACCTGAAGACATTCGCCAACTTAAACAAGAAAAAGAAGACAAATAGCAACACTCCAAAGGAAGTAATCATGAAAGCTGACCGAAATCTATTTGCTCACATGGTACTCATTGCTCAGAGCAGAAGTTTGAATCTGCGGGAGGTTTTTCAGTACCCACTAGGCCCTCTTCCATGGACCCTAGCAACAGCAGATGGTAGCCTCAGAAAGATAAATAAAGCTGCACTGGCCAAAGAGCTACAGAAGAATGTCTGTCCAGCGGAATGTGTGCCAGGGAAAGCTGCTTGTCTTATTGATGGTATGGCCCTGATCCAGAAAATAAGAGGCACCCATAAAACCTTTGCTGAAGTTGCTGACCATGCTCTTTCCATTGTAATTGCAGAAGGTGATGATTCTCCACGCATTGATGTTGTATTCCATGTGTACCAAGAAAATTCCATCAAAGCTGCTGAGAGAGTTTGGCGAGGTGAGTCTGAATCTACCCAGTTCAAGAGCATCTCACCTGGCCATACCATCAAACAATGGAGAAAGTTCCTTGCCAGTTCCAGAAACAAGGAAAACCTAATCAAGGTCATCACAGATGAGTGGAAACATCCAAGACACCAGAGACGGTTTGTTGGCAAAGTCATATATGTCACCTGTGGGGAAACCTGTTATCAACTGACTGAGCATGGTTCCATGGTAGTGGATGGATTAAAGTCCACTCAAGAAGAAGCAGACACACGACTTCTTCATGCTGCCCATGCAGCCTCACAGGGCTATACAGCAATGAAGGTTGTATCAAATGACACAGACGTTCTAGTGCTATGTGTGGCCTTCTCTAGTGATATCCCAAGCAGCATCTATATAAAAAGTGGTACCAAAAACAGAGTAAAGTACATAGATGTTACCAAAGTTGCAGCCACACTTGGACCAGACAACACAAAAGCACTTCTGTGTCTTCATGCCATGGCGGGCTGCGACACTGTGAGTGCCTTTGCAGGAAAGGGGAAGGTCTCTGCTTTGAAACTAATGAAAGGTAACACAGAACACTGAGAGGCCATGCAGAGGGTTGGAGAGGGCTGGAACCTAAGTCAGGAGCACTTTCAGAAGTTAGAGGCCTTCACGTGTCACCTGTACAGTATCCAGGGAGCAACTAGAGTGGATGAGCTACGTTACCAAATCTTTTGTGCCAAGAAAGAAGAGGCTGAATCCTGGCAGCTACCACCATGTAAATCTGCTCTGTATCAACAATGTCAGCGTGCTATCAGGCAAGAGTGTGGAAGCAGTCATTGGAAAGATGCCCAACCATTCCTCCCCCAACAGGAAGAGGCTGGTATACAGAGAATGTGGATAACAATGAGCAACTCATGATTGATTGGTCTGATGTTCCTGCTGCCCCTGAGGCTATTCTGGAACTACTCTCCTGCAAATGCTCACGCTCATGCAAGAATCCAACATGTCCATGTCTTGGGAATGGATTGCCTTGTACAGAACTCTGCAAGCTACAAACATGTAGCAACCAAACACAAGTTGAGATTATGAATGACAACACTGAGGATAGCGATGATGAGCACATGACGAATGGGTGTAATATTTTCAGAATTTCTTTTTAGTTTTTACCTACATTCACTAGAATGAACACAAACACAAACAACAAGCAGATTACATACTTTTCAGATTATTTCAATGAAGTCTTTGCTTTGTCAAATGCCAAATAGCCGGGTGTGGCTTGGCGCTATAGGTATATCCATTGTAATAATAATTTGCTTAGTCTAAATGTTTAGTCTTCTATTCTTTCACTTATGAACCTTATGGACGGTCTAGGGAGATATGTGTGACTGTATATTGTAAAGTAGGTAGCCATTTTGACTGATTATTATTTTCATATGTATTCAAACTGATAACTGTATAATTTTTGTATTATGGTGATAATTTGATGTATATTTCATACACAAGGTATTTACAGTTCTCATACCAGAAGCAGTTTTGTTACACAAGTTTGTTTTATAGATAAATGTGTTATATATTGTTATATAGATAAATGTGATTGAATTCTTTCAGTATTAAAGGTTTGAAGGATTATTTTGTAACTCTACTGATCATTACTTACCATACACCCACACCGCCTCGGAAAAGTTTGATTATCGGTACCATTCAGAAGTGGCTCTTTATGAATAAAAAGCTACTGCTTTCGAAGTGCTATCATACAAAAATGAAAAGTAGAGACATATTGCTATTTTAAAATGCACGACAGAAATTGCCCCGCCAGATGGTACCGATGGTCAAATTTCTGGGACCAGGCTCAAGGCCTAAAGCTAGTACATTCATACTTATCACCCTTGCCTTTATACAACGGGACCACACAAGCACTTGCCCAGTCAATTGGCACCATACCTTTCTCAAAGCACACATTCAACAATCTTACTAACCAGTCAACAATAGTTACTCCACCACCCTTCAAGCATTCCACAGCACATCCATCCATACCTGCAGCTTTCCCTGTTTTCATCTCCTTTACTGCCTTCTCCACTTCCTCCTTCATGATCATAGAATCATTCAACTCTCCCAACACATTTATTCTTTGCACCCTTCCATCCGCCACAATCTCAGCCACCCTTTCCTCCTCTACATTTAACAATCGTTCAAAATACTCTGCCCATCTCTTCCTTACTGCATCCATCTCAATTAACATCCTTCCATCCTCTGCTTTTACTCGTTCTTCCTTCCCAGACTCTCCCTTTCGCACCCTTTTCACCTCCTCCCAAAACATTTTCTTATTCTGTTGAAAATTCTCTGTCAGCCACCTACCCCACCTCTCATCTGCTGCCACTTTAGCATCACGCACAGCCCTTCTCGCTCTATTCCTCTTTTCCTTATACCTTTCATATGACATCTCATCCTTCCTCTGCAGCCACACTTCATATGCACGTCTCTTCTCAGCCACAGCCATACTCAGTTCCTCGCACCACCATTCACTTCCTTTTCTTACACCACCACCCACACGTCTCACACCACACACCTCTTCTGCATGCCCCACCACAGCATTCTTAAACAACTGCCATTCCTCCTCCACACTGCCATTTTCCCGATCTTTCACTGCGTTCCACTCATCTTTCAATTTCTCCTGATACTCTATCTTTTTCTCTCTTTTATCCAACTCACTCACTTTCAAAACCTCCCTGCCACACCTAACGCTCCTAGCTCTCACCCATCTCTTACCTACTCTTAACTTTCCCTCCACCAGGTAGTGGTCAGACATACCTCCACCCTCCCCTCTCAGAACTCTCACATCCAACAATCTTCCTATTACATTCCTAGACACAACCACATAGTCCATCAAGGCTCTATCAACAACCCTTCCACCCTCCTGTCTCACCCATGTATACTTATAAATATCTTTCTTCTCAAACAGCGTATTCCCAATCACCATCTCTCGCTCAACACACATCGCTATCATTCATTCCCCATTTTCATTTCTTCCAGGCACACCATGCATACCAACTACGCCTTCAACTGCTACATTTCCCACTCTAGCATTCAGATCTCCCATCATTACCACAGTCACATTTGCTCCAAAACTCTGCAGACACTCATCAACATCATTCCAGAACGACTCCCTCTCTTGTTCATCCCTTTCACTACCAGGCCCATCTGCACTCACAAATACCCACAACTCACGTTCAAATTTCGCTTTCACCCACATCAGTCTTGATGACACCTCCTTCCATTCAATCACACATTCCTGTACTTCCGGACTCACTAACAAGGCCACACCTTCTCTTGCCCTTCCTCTATCAACACCTGACAATCTTCCATTCACACTTCCAAACATAGATTCCCCCTTCTCTTTCATCTTCGTTTCACTCAAAGCTAACACATCCAACTTTCATCTCACAAACATTTTTCTTAAATTTTTATATGTACTAGTATATAGATGCAGTATATTCAAGTGTGAAGTAATCCCCACATAGAATAACAATGAATGTGATTCATGTCAGAATTACTTCATGTGCAATACAACTAGTGTTTTATACTTCACATGAAATACATCGTGTTTTTTTTAACCATACGAAGGTTATTTGTCATTGTTATAGTGGCCGTACCTAGTGAGTGAGAGCAATACAAAGCATGAATATCACCAAATGTAGTTTGTTTATCTGCTCATCATCCTCCCTCCTTCCCCTTAAAAATAAATAAAAGCTACATTCTCATCAGTGTAGAAGGCTAACTCACACCTCTTCCTTACCAGTCAATTTCCACAAATGGCATATTATGAAAGTCAGCCAAGGGAATTTAATAAATTCTATTATTGCTGCCTCTATAAAACTACATTCAGCTAAGGATGACTTTTTGAACTGGAAGAGCTTGATATAGTTTTCATTAACCCCTTCATTACTTGGGAATTTTCTTGAGTATATCTGTCTTGCAATCACAAGAATAAAAGATGTCCTCAGACTGAACAGGTTACCAATCTCCTGTGTGCTATTTATGCATTATTAGTCCACAAAAAAATAAATACAAAGACAAATATTATATGAGAATATTATGGTAAGGAAGAGATGCTAGAAAGTCTCATTAGCTGATGGAATACAACATGTAGTTTGCTTACCTCCACACTGCCCTCCAACCTTCTCCATATACCGTACACCCTGCAGGCCCCACCACACTGCACTAAATACTCCTTGACCTTGAATCAGCATTAAGCACATCTTGACTGCTGCTGTTGCAATTCAGTGCTCCCTGGCTAGACACCTGTAGAGTAAGGATGAACTTCAGCACTTTTTAGTACATCACACTGACTATGAGGTCCCCACACTCTCAAAATGAAATGAAATATTTTAAGAGCTATTGGCTCTGTACATACTAGCAGCAACATACATTTGAAATTTAATAAAAAGAGGTACATTACTACTGTAGAGTAATATTTATGGTTTGCTCCTATCATCTGTCAATTTATTATTCCTCCTTTGAGTGATGACTGTTTACCTCTTTCATATTACCAATCAAAAACACTCTCTCATTCCTTCCGAACTTTTCCATGCACACTTCCACATTTGTCCAGAACTCTTCTCTCACTCTGCTTGCACGATCTTGCATTGGGCATACACGCACACAATTGCCCACATTTGTATTCCAACATTCAATCTAACCCACACAATCTTTGAGCCCACTGATCCATACTCTCTTATGTTCTTCTTCAATCTTTTACTCACAACAATACACACTCCTTCTTTTGCCCTCTCATTCTCACCTACTCCTGCACATATTTCCCATCCATACCCCCATTGTCTCTCACTCTCATCTCTTCATTTAGTTTCAGTTATTCCACATACATCCACTTTCGCACACTCAAGCACCTGAAGGAGTTAAGGAAATAACAGAGGAATTAGTTGGAGAAGAACAGGGAGGCTTTAGGAAGGGAAGAGGTTGTGTAGATCAGATATTCATTCTTAGATCTTTAGTGGAAAAGTTTCTAGAGAAGGGAAAGAAGTTGTAGGCGGCCTTCAAGCATTTGGAGAAAGCATATGATAGGGTGGATAGACAAGGATTGTGGAAAGTATTTTGAATATACTGAGTAGCTGGGAAGGTGTTGAATGCTGTGAAGAGTATGTATGAGGGTGCTAAGGCTGCAGTGCATGTGGATGGTGAACTGAGTGAATTTTTCTCTTTGAAGGTTGGGTTGAAACAGGGATGTGTCATGTCTCCATGGTTGTTCAATCTGTACATGAATGGGGTTATAAAAGAGATACAAGGTAGGGCAGTGGATGTTGGAGTGACCCTAGTGAGAGAGGGTAGTCTCTGGAAACTCCCTGTACTGTTGTTTGCAGATGTTAAGCGAAGATGAAGGGGAGCTGCAAGGCTTGGTGGACGAGTTTTGGAGAGTGTGTAAGAAACGGAATTTAAAGGTGAATGTAGGGAAAAGTAAAGTTATGGTCATCGAGAGAAGTGAAGTCAGTGAATGTACAGTGAGGTTGGATGATGAGGAAATGGAAAATGTGAGGACATGGTGGTAGGTGGTGGTGACCATCATCCACTCACTTGATGTAGTGCTGCCTACTTCTTCCTTAGCCTATATCATTCTTTTTCTGTGCCTGTCCTCCTCTCTTCCTATTTCTCCCATCTTTCCTGTTACTTCTTATTGCTTTTCTTTCCTTTACAGGTAGCTTTACATTGAGTGACAAGCCAAATGGCTTCCTGTAAGCCAAGAAACCATTTACAACGCTGGGTGGTACCCATATAACCAAATCATACGTGCTCCCTACATGTCAGCAAGTGGGTTGGTGGAGGGTTAGTGCCCCTCCCCGTAAAACAAATAACTCAAAGTCAAATGGCCACCCCTTATGGGATTATGGCATCTGGCAATAGACAGATAGATAGATAGATTTAAGTACTTGGGTAGTGTGATGAGTAAGGATGGAAGTTTGGAGGGTGAAGTGCTTGAAAGGGTACAACAAGGAAGAATGGTTGCTGGTTCCTTGAAAGCAGTGATAAGAAACAGGGAAGTGAGCATGGAAGCGAAAATATTACTACATGACAGTATTGTGATACAACTATAACGTATGGACGTGAAGCTTGGACCTTGTTGGAGGGACAGAAGTCAGGAGTGGGAGCATTGGAAATGAGTTATTTGAGAGGAACATGTGGAGTTACATGGAGAGACAGACTGACAAATGAGGAAGTGAAGAAGCATTGTAGTGTGGATGTGGATGTGATAGGATGCGTTAGGAGAAACACACTGAGGTGGTCTGGCCATGTGGGGGGGATGGAGAGTGATAGACTGATGAGGAGAGTGTATGTGATTGATGTGGAGGGGGGGAGAAGGAGGGGGAGGCCAAGGATGAGATGGAGGGATGGATTAGAGAGGTATACGAGACAGGGGGGTATGAGGTGGGAGCAGGGCAGTTAGATGGTGGGGGAGAGGGAAGAATGGAGGTGATTTGTTTGTGGCCACCCCTTACAGGATTCAGATGTCTGGCAATAGATAGACAGATCAACAGGTAACTGTTCAAAAGGAAGAATTATATAGTACTCACATGTGGAACAGTCATCTACTTTTCCAGCTTTTCCTGCTATGGGTAAAATTCTTCCAATCTGAAATAAAGAAAAACTCCCTTAAGCTTATTCAGACTCTATACATGTATTTCTACAGAAGCCAAAGGTCCAGTGCTGTCAGTCTTGGCTTACCTTTAGGCTCTATAAAATTATGAAAGAATATCAGCAGCAAACCAATTACATATTTGCCTGTTATTTTTCTTATCAACAGACAATTAATTTACTGAGATTGGGACAACCCTCCAATAGTGAAGGATTTAATAATAGCTATATTCTTCAGTTTGAAAAGTCTCTCCAATGTTGAATAAAATAATTCAGCAGTAGAAATAATGAGCTATAAAAGACACCATTAGGGTGATGGGGGGTTAAAACTGCAATTTGCCTATACACATCCTATATCTTAAGTGATAACTGACTGTATTGTTTGCTTGTTAGGACTCCATATTTTAATTACAAATCATAATAGATAAATAGATAGATAGAGAGACAGATAGAAGACACTTATGTAACAGTTGCATTAACAAAATGTAACTACAGTCAGGTTAGAAAGCAGTATGCACTGATGTGTCCAATCGGTGAGATCGTATCTAAACACACTGTCTTGGCTGTCTTAAGGCAGGCATATTTGTAATAATCTATCTATATTTTTAACGAAAAACATGAGGCTCCTAAAACCTAAACCCCTATTTCACATGTAAATATATGTCACGTTTCAGCGCTAATTTGATTTTGCACGAGCTTCTGCATAACCTATCTCATGCTGTATGAAGACTCTACTGTACCAATTTGTAAGGGAGGAAACAAAGAAGAACCTCTGAATCATAAACCAGTGTTCTTGGCCACCACAGACGCAAAATTGTTCGAGACAATCACAAAAGACAGATGGATAAAATATCTGGAGGAGATGGAGATTTTGGAAGAAAGTTAGTTTGGATTCAGATGTGAAAGGTGTGTGTTTACAACCTGTTGAGCTTCTACTCAAGGGTGATAGACGTGCTATAGGAAAGGGGTAGTTGAGTGAACAGTGTGTATTTAGATCTCGAGAAAGCCTTTGACAAGGTAACCCATTGCAACTAATGTGGAAATTGGAGCACAAAGGACTGAAGGGGAATTTTCTGGAGTGGTTGAGAGACTTCTTGTGAGACTGACTAATGAGAACATTAATAAAGGACAGTAATGCAAGTCCCTTTGCTAATGATGTGAAGATCATGTGGAAAGTTGAAGTTGAACATGACTGTAAAATGTTGCAGGAGAACCTGGATAGGATTCATCATTGGAGCCAGATGAGGGAAATGAAATTCAATGCAAAAAAATGTACAATATTGGAAATGGATCTATCTATCTCTTGCCAGATGCCTTAATCCTGTAAGGGGTGGCCACAAACAAATCGCCTCCAAGTTGACTTGTCCCTGGCATTTCATTGCCCTGATCCCAGCTAACACACCCCTTTCTCATATACTTCTCCATTCCATCCCTCCATCTCATCCTTAGCCTCCTTCTTCCTCTCCCCCACTTCCACCTCACTCACATACTCTCCTCATCAGTCTCTCACTCTCCATCCTCTCCACATGGCCAAACCACCTCAATGTGTTTCTCCCAACACTTCCTATCCCATCCACATTCACACCACAATGCTCCTTCACTTCCTCATTCGTCAGTCTCTCTCTCCATGTGACTCCACATCCTCCTCTTAAATAACTTATTTCCACTGCTCTCACTCTTGACCTGCGTCTCTCCAACAACGTCCAAGCTCCACTTGCATATGTTAGAGTTGGTATCACAATACTGTCATGTAGTAGCTTTATCAATTCCATGCCCACTTCCCTGTTTCTTATCACTGCTTTCAGGGAACCAGCAGCCTTTCTTCCTTGTTGTACCCTTTCAAGCACTTCACCCTCTAAACTTCCATCCTTACTCATCACACTACCCAAGTATTTAAATGCACTCACATTTTTCATTTCTTCCACATCCAACCCCACTGTACATTCACTGACATCACTTCTCTCGAAGACCATGGATAACTTTACTCTTCCCTACATTCACCTTTAGATCCTGTTTCTTACAGACTCTCCCAAACACATCCACCAAGCCTTGCAGCTCACCTTCACCTTCACTTAACATAGTATCATCTGCAAACAACAGTACAAGGAGTTTCCAAACACTGACCTCTCTCATTAGGGCCACTCGAACATCCACTGCCCTACACTGTATCTGTTTTATAACCCCATCCATATACAGACTGAACAACCATGGAGACATGACACACCCTTGATTCAATCCAACCTTCAAATAGAAAATTTAACTCAGTTAACTATCCATACGCACTACGGCCTTAGCACCCTCACACATATCTTCACAGAATTCAACAACTTCCCATCTACCCCAAATATTCTTAATGCAGTCCACAATCCTTGTCTATCCACCCTGTCCTATGCTTTCTCGAAATCCGTGAAGGCCGCATACAACTTCTTTCTAGAAACTTTTCCACTAAAGATCTAAGAATGAATATCTGATCTATACAACCTTTTCCCTTCTTAAAGCCTCCCTGTTCTTCTCCAATTAATTCCTCTGTTATTTCCCTAACTCTGTCAATAACCATCCTACAGTATACTGTTCCTATTACACGAACAAGACAAATGCCCCTGTGATTACCACGCACTTCTGTTTTCCCTTTCCCTTTGTACTGTACAAGGAAATAATTATACCTGACTTCCAATCCTCCACGACTCTACCTTCCTCCCAGGCCAATCTGCACATCTTCCACATCCATTCTACTACGATCTCTCCACTATGCTTCAGCACTTCAAAACACACTCCATCAATTCCTGCAGCTTTTCCCATTATGACTTTTATCATTGCTTCTACAACTTCTATTCTACTGATTTCTTCCTTTCCTCTCACATCCATCCTTCTCCCAGCCACTCCCCGGCCACATATACTTGCATTACTTTCACACTCAATGTTCAACAGTTCATTAAAGTGCTCTCTCCATCTGCTCACTTTTTCTCCTTTCTCAACTAGTAATCTACCATTTTTATCTTTCACTCCCCTACTAACTTAATTGCCACCCTGTCTGACTCTCTTTATCTCTTTCCAAAACATTTTCATACATTTCTTCCACTTGAAATTCAAATTCCTTCCAAATTCCTCATCCACTCTCTTTTACTCTCTCATAAATCTTTTCACCTCTCTCATCCTTTCTACATATAACTCTCTCTACCATCTCTCAACTTCTTCCACGCCCTTATTTCTCATCCATTCATTATATACTTTTTTCTTTTGTGCCACAGCATGTCCCACCTCCTCATTAAACCATGGTGTTCCTTGCACTCCCTTTCGTCTTCTCTTCACCCCACAAACCATCTCACATGCTGGACACATTTCTTCTGTGAATATCTTACACACACCTTCCACATCCCCCATCTGCTCCAATTCATATTTACCCAATCTTTCCCCTACTTCTCTCTTATATTCTGCCTTCTTCTCATCCTCTTGTAACCTTTCCATGCTCCTTGCAAATACTCCTTCCTCCTGTCCTTCCCTTCTTCTATTTCTCCATTTTACTTGGACCTTGATTCCATACATGCTCCTCTCAAATAACTCATATACACTGCTCTCACTCTTGATTTCTGTCCCTCCAACAACGTCCAAGCTTCAATTCCATACACTTGAGCTGATATCACAATACTATCATGTAGTGGCTTTTTCACTTCCATGCCCACTTTCCTGTTTCTTATCATTGCTTTCAAGGAACCAGCAATCTTTTGTCCCTGTTGCACCATTTCAAGCACTTCACCCTCTAAACTTCCATCCTTACTCATCACACTACCCAAGTACTTAAATATATTCACTTTTCTCATTTCCTCATCATCAAATCTCACTGTACTTGTACATTCACTGTCATCACTCTCTTAAAGACCATAACTTTACTCTTCCCAACATTCACCTACAGATTTCGTTTCTTACACACTTCTCAAATCTCATCCACCAAGCCTTGCACCTCCCGTTCGTCTTCACATATGAAATTCATCACAACCAATCTCTTCCCGTCACCACACTAACATATTCAATCCCATTATTGTGATCAGCTCACATTCTCATTTCTACCTTCCCCCCCCCCCAAAATGTCATTATAGGATCAAATATACTACATCACATCATCAAGGAGGAGTGTTTATAGTTGTGAGTAAAAGATGGAAGAAGAACATAAGAGAGCATGGATCAGTTGGGTCAAGGATTCTGTGGGTAAGATTGAAAGTTGGAATACAAATGTGGGCGATTCTGTGCGTGAATGCCCAACGCAAGATCGTGCAAGCAGAGTGAGAGAAGAGTTCTGGACAAATGTGGAAGTGTGCATGGAAAAGTTTGGAAGGAATGAGAGAGTATTTTTGATCGGCGATATGAATGGTTTCCTGTAAGCCAAGAAACCATTTACAACGCTGGGTGGTAACCATATAACCAAATCATAAGTGCTCCTTACGTGTCAGCAAGTGGGTTGGTGGAGGGTTAGTGCCCCTCCCCGTAAAACAAATAACTCAGAGTCAAATGGCCACCCTTTACGGGATTATGACGTCTGGCAATAGATAGATATGAATGGTAAAGTAGGGAATGTGAAGGTGGATGGAATAGTTGGTGGGTGGGGTGTGCCTGCTGAGATAGATGAGAATGGCAGTGTGTTAGTGGACATTTGTGCTGGGAGAGGGTTGATGATAGCCAATACCCTCTTCAGGCACAAGATGATCCACAGGTATACATGGCAAGTGATGAGAAGGGTGGGTGGTGAACTGAAAGGAAGGCAATGATTGATTATGTGTGTGTGGATGAAAGGATGCGAAGATGTGTAATGGATACAAGAACTTATAGAGGTTGGGGGAGTGAACTTTCTGACCACTACTTGGTGGTGGTCAGAATCAAGGTCCAAGTGAAATGGAGAAATAGAAGGGAAGAACAGGAGGAAGTACTTCATGCAAGGAGGGTAGAAAGGTTACAAGAGGATTAAAAAGGCAGACTATAAGAGAGAGAAAAGAAGGAGGAATTGGGTAAATATGAATTACAGCTGATGGGGGACATGGAAGATGCGTGCAAGATATTCACAGAAGAAATCTGTGCAGCATGTGACGTGTTGTGTGGGGTAGAAGAGAAGACGAAAGGGGGTGCAAGGAACAGTATGGTGGAATGAAGACGTGAGACAGGCCGTGCCACAAAAGAAGAAAGCACGTAGTACAGGGATGAGAAACAAGGAAGCGGAAGAAGTTGAGACGGAAGAGAGAGTTATATGTCGAGAGGAACAGAGAGGTTAGAAGATTAGTAAGAGAGTACGAAGGGAGTGGACGAGGAATTTGGAAAAAAATTTGAGTGTAAAGTACAGGGAATGTAAGAAAATGTTCTGGAAAGAAGTAAAGAGAATTAGACAGGGTGGGACAGAGAGACAGTAGGATGGAAGTTGTGGAAGCAATGAAAAAAGTTAAAATTGGGAAATCCCTAGGAATTCATGGAGTGAGTGGTGAAATGCTGAAGCATGGGGGAGAGATAGTAGTAGAATGGATGTGGAAGACGTGCAGATTAGCCTGGGAGGAAGGTAGAGTCCCAGAGGATTATAAGACGGGCAATAATTATTCCCTTGTACAAAGGAAAACGGTAAAAAGAGTGTCTGGTAATCATATGGGCATTTGTCTTCTTGGAGTAGTACGAAAAGTATATGGTAGGATCCTTAGTGACAGAGTAAGGGAAATAACTGTAGGAATTAGTTAGAAAAGAACAGGGAGGTTTTAGGAGGGGAAAGGGTTGTGTAGATCAGATATTCATTCTTACATCTTTAGTGGAAAGTTCCTAGAGGAGGGAAAGAAGTTCTATGCAACCTTCATGGATTTGGAGAAAGCATATGACGGGGTGGATAGACATGGGTTATGGAAAGAATTAAGAATATCTGGAGTAGATGAGAAGTTGTTGGATGCCGTGAAGAGCAGGTATGAGGGCTGTAGTGACTGTGGATAGTGAATGAGTGAATTTCTCTATTTGAAGGTTGGATTCAAACAGGGATGTGTCATGTCTCCATGGTTGTTCAATCTGTATATGGATGAGGTTATAATAGAGATAGAAGGTAGGGTACTGGATGCTGGAGCAACCCTAATGAAACAGGGCAGTGTTTGAAACTCCCTGTATTGTTGTTTGCAGATGATACTGTGCTGTTAAGTGAAGACGAAAGGAAGCTGAAAGGCTTGGTGGATGAGTTTGGGAGTGTGTGTATGAAACGGAATGTAAAGGTGAATAAAGTTATGGTCTTTGAGAGAAGTGAAGTCAGCAAATGTGCACTGAGGTTGGATGAGGAAAAAATGGAAAAATAGGAGTGCATTTTAGTACTTGGGTAGTGTGATGAGTAACAATGGAAGTTCAGAGGATGAAGTGCTTGGAAGTGTACAACAGGGATAAAAAGGTTGCTAGTTCCTTCAAAGCAGTGATAAGAAACAGGGAAATGAGAATGGAAGTGAAGATGTTACTACATGACAGCATTGTGATACCAACTCTGACATATAGAAGTGAAGCTTGGACCTTGTAGGAGGGACAGAGGTCAATAGAGAGAGCAGTGGAAATGATTTATTTGAGACGAGCATGTGGAGTCACATGGAGAGACTGACAAATAAAGAAGTAAAGGAGCATTGTGGTGTGGATGTGGATGTGATAGGAAGCATCGGGAGACATACATTGAGGTAGTTGGGCCATGTAGACAGGATGGAGACTGATGAGGAGTGTATGTGAGTGAAGTGGAGGGGATGCCAAGGATGAAATGGATGGATGGAGTGGAGAGGTATATGAGAGGGGGGGGTGTGCTAGAAGCAGGGCAATGAAATGGCAGGGGACAGGGGGACATGGAGGCAATTTGTTTGTGGCCACCCCTTACGGGATTAAAGCGTCTGGCAATAGATAGATAGATAGGTATTAAAAGATGCACTTGGGTTTTTCTGGCTCTATGAAATCTGCGTATTCTGCATCTTTAGGTGGGAAAACAGATCTGGATGATGATGATGATGACGATAATATCAAACTTTAAATAACCTTCAATAAAGTTTGTTTAATTAACCCTGGCCTCCCCATCACCCCTTACAGCCAGCCCAGTCCACAGGCAAAAACAAAATTACAAAAAGCATAATACACTACATTAAAACCACCATCATCATCCAACCCTTTCCTTTATCAGATATGGCTTCAGGAAATCAGTAACAAAATACTACAGTCCCCATACAACACTAAGTAGGTCAATAGATAGATAGCAGTGTAATGTGGTAGAATAGTTAGACCTGGATGGTAAAGGAAGAGGATATTCTTAGGCTCAGACATACAGCAGTGATAATTATGATATGGGTGTGTAGTGCATCCTTGAATGATAGGCCTGAGGGTAATAATATTACTATGGCAGGGTTATTATTACAAATGGAGAGTTAAGAGGAAGAATGGTACTTGAATGTATTGGTGTTGTGATGAGGAGGGGTAGAGTGAGATGGTTTGGCCGTGTCCATAAGATGGAATATGAGAACTGGGTGTGGAAGGTGAAGGATGTGAGCGTCAAGGGTAGGGTTGTGAGAGGCAGAGCAAAAAAGACCTTGGACAGGGTCATACAGTGTGCCCTCAGAGATAAGGGGACTGAATAGGCAGGCTGCCAGAAATGGAGCAGTGTGGAGAACTGCATTTATGTGATCAAGGCAGATATATGCAGTTATCTAGGAACTTTAACTGAGTGAATGAAAGAGTGAAGGGTGGCTTGATAAACCGTTATGCAGTATATGACATGAACAGGATTTTTCATATGAATGGGCAAATAGGTAGATAGCAGAACGGTGCGATATGATATGAAAATTGTGTGCACGAAGATGACCCCAATTAAAGGAACAGCTGACCACTTAATAATGTAGTGGAAATACTATAGAATGGAGAAGAGAGCTACAGGAAGAAATACAGACTGTCCAGGGAAAAGGAAATGGGAAGGAATATAGAATAGGGAGGCATGAGGAGTGGCATAATGTATTAGGTCTGGTGATCAGTGTGAAATGAGGAATGACAGAAGTAGCTAAAAAGTTTTCAGCAAAAGTGTGAGAGATGAGGAAGTAGAAAGCATCAGCGGAACTGAGAGAGAGAGAGAGAGAGACAAAAAAATGTATATCCCCAATGCGCCGGTCAACTTGTATAGCCGTCACGATTTTAGGTGCGGAGCAAAGCTGGTCGACTTGTATAGCGTCTTCCCATCACCCATTGAACTTTAACTTATCCCTACTCACTGAACAGACCACCTGGAGACGAGGGGATACTTTCATTTGAAAGAGAATGAGTTGATGAGTCTTATGTATCTTTACCTTTGTCTCTAGCTGTTATAGTTTGCCTGATACAGGGAGGTCCCAAGGATACAAGCATTCAGGTTCAATTTGGCAAAATCGTATAATGAATTCTCGTATAACAAAACACGTAACTAATGGTAAAATATCGGTAGGGTTCAAGGACCCCGTCAAAGGCAAGTTTTGAAGCTAAAATTTACGATACCAAATGCAACAAACATATCTATATTACTGAACTGAAGAGAAAGCAACCTGAAAAAGCAAATAGTATGCAAATAACATGACTGCACAATAATTAAACATATAAAACGTGCATAACACTCATGTACAGGTGGTAATGTTGTGTTGGAAGAGGGAAGCTAGCAGTCTCCTGCTGAGCAGTGTCGCCAAATTCCCAAACCCATATTATTGTACCCGGCACGTTAAAAGTATCACTTTTTTATCAAAATTATCTCACTCATAAACAAAGGCAATTCTTCACAAAAATTGGTAATTACTGTGGAATTAATATATTTATATGTGGAGTGATTAATTAACATTACTGAATTTGTTTAACTGTTAAGTACTTTCCATATTATAATTCTGGTTATCGTAAGTTACTAAATCCTACAGTTGTACTAGTGTTACAGTTGACTTGTCAATTGTGCAATCCCTGATTTATTTTTCAGATTATGAAATTATGAGAGTTACCACATTATTGCATGCATGCTATCGCATATCGCAAAGTGTGCCAAATATTGCATATTGTGAGGCAATGATAGACTACGTGTGTGTGGATGAGCGAATGAGAAGACAAGTGTTGGATGCAGGAGTGTGGAGAGGGTGGGGGAATGGAGTCTCGGACCATCACTTAGTGATGGCCAAGGTAGAGCTGCAAAGATAGTGGTTGAGGAGACGAAGGGGAAGACAGGAGGAAGCAACTCCTGTGAGAAGAGTGGAGAAATTGCAAGATAGTGAGAAAATTACAAAGTATAAGAGCATAGTGGAAGAAAGATTGGGAAGGTATGCGCTAGAGCAGATGGAAGGGGTGGAAGACGTACAGTACTGTGTGATCACTACTATACTTTAGCACTGTCTACCTATGAGAAAATTCTGTAACTGCACAATGAGTATCCTAACCCACTGAGTCTGAGATGTCAAATTTCAATTTATTATTGTCAATTCTTGATGATTCCATTCAGTTAAGGAGAGATTTTTTGAACTGGAGGGTTTAGAAGTAGCTTTCAATAACAGAAGCCTTTCCTAAGTTGAATCAAATCATCTGGGAGCAGCAAGACTAAACTAAAAGGAAAGTCACCAAGATTGAAGGGTCTGATATGTTACCAATATACCGGGAATCGAACCCGGGACTCTTAGGTGAGAGCCAGGCAGCATACCACTACACCACGGGTTCGATTCCCAGCATATTGGTAACATATCAGATGATTTTTCCTGTGTACAGTACAGGTTTCTCTTTTCAAGATTGAAGGGATTAAAACTGTAACATACAAAGAGATACCCACTACTATTTCTGATCACCACCTACCTGAGTGAAGATTCCGTAATTGAATCCTGGGTGTCCTTAAAGCTTGTGTCACTGACAGCCTGTGGGTTTAGGATCAGGTGCTCTCTGGGGGTGATGGTGATAGGGGCTGAGGGTGGCTCTCCGAGGGGCTCTGGAGTTGACTCACTCCCAGGGGGGGTTCTCCATGACTACCGAGGATTCCAGACTTCTACTTGCAGTGTTGTTGGTGCTTTTATTATGTGGAGTCCTCGCCTAAATGCTTTCTGTGGTTCCTTCATCATCACTACCTACAGTACTGAAAAGATACAAAAAAATTTAGTCGTCATCATCATCACCATCATCTTACTTTTTTTTTTATACCTATGGATTGGAAGTAATCACATTCTCATTATCATCTCAACCCTATTTTCCAACAAAATGAAAATGAGGTGTGTAAGCTCTAGATACCATTGCAGCTAATATAAAAGGCAACAGTAGGAGAACTATCATTAGAGTCATGCAACACAACAATCAAGTCAGCGATAAAGCTTTAGAAAACTTGGTTCTGTCTCATGAAAAAGGCAATGCAAACATTTTTTTACAGAGTATGTGTGCTTTTTTTCCCCTTTTTTTGAATCTCAGGACCAACTGCCTAGCCCGGGCTCCTACGCTCCTCATGGGGCAACGTAGGATTGGCTGATGGATGGATGGATGGATGAATGCATTGCATAAAACCTATGGATAAGTCATTCTATCAAACATCAAGTTAAATATGGTACACTGTATAGAAATGAAACCTTTGTCTGCATTCTTATACAGTATGGTACACTCTTCTAGCCTTTGTTAGTTTTTTTGTTTCAATTTCCATACCTCATTTACTCAACACAATCATTTATTATCATGTCGTGCCATCCTCTTGGCTTTCCACATCCCATTCCACCTTAAAACTCACTGAGATATACTGTGCCTTTTCACTAATAAGAACACATCCATTGTTAAGTTAATGTCGCATCTCTGCCTTCATTTGTTTTGTTTTGTGTTCTGGCAACGGTGGGCGCTGCATGGTGGCGGTTATGTGGAGCTGTCATATTAAGGAGGATAATGTGCTGCTGTGTCTCCTTGTTACCTCTGCTGACTATGAGCAAATTCATCAAATGGTAGCAGAGCGTAGTTGGGTCAGCAGAGGTGATCTGTATATTTAAAGAAGACCGAGATACGACTGAGAAGATGAGTGGCCAAGCTGGGAAGTGTGTTCCACCTGTTTTTGGTGGGGACAAGAGTTATGAGAGGTGGAAAATCGAACTGGAAGCTTGGCAGATAGTGACAACTATACCTCCTAAGAAACAAGCTTTAAGTGTTGCCCTGTCCTTTCTGGAGGGCAGTGAGGTAAGGGACAGAGTTTTTAGTGAAGTTAATATCCAAGACTTGAATTGTGAAGATGGTATGACTAAACTGCTACAAAGTCTTGATAAGTGGTACATGAAGGATAAATTAACCAGTGCTTATGATTCTTGGTCTGAATTTGATACTTTCCGGATAAGTGAGAGCAGCAGCATAGAGGCCTACATAACTGAGTTTGAAAAACGGCACAAGAAACTATCAAAGCATGGCATTATCATTCCTAACTGTATCCTAGCATTTAAATTACTTGACTGTGCAGGCCTATCACATAGAGACAAGCAATTAGCTTTAACAGCAGTGGATTACAGTAAGCCAGATACTATGTTTCAACAAATGGTAGAAGCTCTCAGAAAATTCTTCGGGATTAAGTCTGTACCTGCATCGAGTGCTGCACAAGAAAGTTCCCAAGCTCATTCTGGCATCACCATAAAGACAGAGCCAGTGTATGTTGCTGAGGAAGTGAATTTTACGGACAAAGGGAGATACAAGAGGAATGGTAACAGCACTGGCGGAGGAAACAACAACACCACAAGAGGACATAGACCTAGCTACAGGAATTTTGTGAGTGGAACTGAAAAGGGTACACGAAAGAACCCAGTGGACTCAAGAGGTAATGTTACGCGATGTCATATATGTAGATCTGAGTATCATTATGCAAATAAATGTACAAACAGAGAGAAAAAGGTATATGAAGCAAAGGTAGAGTCACTTCCTGAATGTGGACCTAAAGACGAGGATGAAGTGTACCTAACATGTGGAAGTGGGTCCTGTGATGAAATGAGAAATTTAGTTGGTGACACCTTCAACTGTGCTGTACTGGATTCTGCATGTTCATCTACTGTTTGTGGGGTGGAATGGCTACAGAGTTACTTAGATTCACTGCCTGATGACAAACGTATGAAAGTTCATGAAGAAAATAGTGGAGCTACCTTTAAATTTGGTGATGGTGTAGTTGTTCCCTCTTTAAAGAAGGTTACATTTCCATGTGTTTTGGCAGGTTTCCATTGTAAAATTAAATCTGATGTAGTAGAATGTGACATACCTCTCCTATTTGGTAAGCCATCAATGAAAAGAGCTAAAGTTAAGTTAGATGTTGAAAATGACTGTGCAGTTGTGCTAGGTAAGAGCATTAAGTTACAATGTACTGTCTCGGGTCATTATTGTATTCCAATCACAGAGAACAATTCCAGTGATGTAAAGCAAGTCATGTTCACTGTAGGTTCAGATAAGAAAGAAAAAAAGAAGTGTGTGTTGAAGTTGCACAAACAGTTTGCCCATCCCTCTGTAAAACGTCTAAGTCAGTTATTGAAGGACGCTGGGGTACAGGATACAGACTATTTCAGATTGGTGAAGGAAATAACTGATGATTGCAATATTTGTAGGAAGTATAAGAAAACCCCTTCTAGGCCTGTGGTGAGTTTACCTTTAGCCAGAGATTTTAATGAGGTTGTGGCCATAGATTTAAAAGAGTGGAAGAAAGGGGAGGTATACTTCTTGCACCTTGTTGATGTTGCCACACGATACAGTAGGTCTGTAATTATATATGATAAGAGGAGGAAGACGATCATTGATAAAGTTGTAGAAATGTGGATAGGAACTGGTATAGGTTCACCAGACAAATTTTTGGCTGATAATGGAGGAGAATTTGCCAATGAGGAGTTTTCTGACATGTGTGAGAACTTAAATATTAGAGTGATGCACACAGCTGCAGAGAGTCCATTTAGCAATGGACTCTGTGAGAGGAACCATGCAGTAATTGATGAGATGGTGAGGAAAATAATAGCTGATCAACCCACATGTCCTCTACACATAGCACTTGCTTGGGCTGTAAATGCTAAAAATTGTTTGCAGATGGTGGGGGGTTACAGTCCATATCAATTGGTTTTTGGCAGAAACCCTAAGCTCCCTAATGTCATGAATGATTCATTACCAGCTCTGGAAGGCACAACAATAAGTGAAACACTTGGTAAGCACCTGAATGCTCTTCATACAAGTCGCCAGGCATTTATAAGGGCTGAGACTTCAGAAAGAATAAGACGTGCATTAAGGCATCAGGTTAGGCCTGCTGGAAGGACCTTCCAGAAAGGAGAGCTTGTGTATTTCAAAAGAGAGAGTGATAATGAATGGAAGGGACCTGGTACAGTAACAGGTCAGGAAGGTAAAACTGTCATCATTAAACATGGAAATTATATTGTAAAGGTACATGTAACAAGAGTTACGGAAATGAAGTATGATATGAGCACTGATATTGAGAATGGTAAAGAGAGGCTTTTAGGTGAAGTAAGAAGTAGGTCAAATAATGATGATGTTTGTACCTTAAATAATAATGTCATTGGAACTGTTCATGACGTAGATGACGATGAAGCTGATGAGAGCACCTCAGATGATAATGAGATCATAGAGGACATACACAGGAAAGACACTGAACAGGATTCTCTCTCAATTAGATCTGTTAGCATTCCGAAGGTAGGACAGAGAGTGAGGTACAGACCTGTTGACTCTGATGAATGGAGAGTAGCTACTATTTTAAGTCGTGCGGGTAAGGCAACAGGAATGTACAAAAACTGGTTCAATATTCAGGATGATGGTTGTGCGCCTAAGTCAATAGACTGGGCTTTAGGGGTGAAACAGTGGCAGGAGGAATCCTCCATTCCACCACAATAGAAGGATAATGAACCATTGACTCTAGACACCAATGAAGTATTCCTATCTGATGCTAGGCAAAGTGATGTTGATGTGCTAAGAGCAAAACAAAGAGAGTTAGAGAACTGGCAAAAATTTAAAGTGTATGAGGAAGTACCAGACAGAGGTCAACAATCATTGTCTGTGAGGTGGGTGTGTACTGAGAAAAATGTAAATGGTAAACAACAGGTAAAAGCTAGACTTGTAGCACGTGGATTTGAGGAATCCCACCACATTAGGACAGATTCCCCCACTGGAGGCAAAGAGATTTTGAGAATATTTTTGTCACTTATGGCTTCTATGAACTGGAAATGTAACTCCATTGATATCAAAGCTGCTTTTCTCCAAGGAGATAATTTTGAAAGAGAGGTATTTTTGAGGCCACCAAAAGAAGCTGTTTGTTCTGAGAAGGTTCTGTGGAAGCTCAACAAATGTGTTTATGGATTGAATGATGCAGCAAGGGTATGGTATTTCACAGTCAAAACATTACTCATAAAACTGGGATGTACTCAACTGAAGGCAGATCCAGCTGGATTTTATTGGTATCATGAAGCTGAACTGTCAGGTGTTTTTCTAATGCATGTAGATGATTTTATATGGGGTGGAACTGAAGTGTTCAGAGATCATGAAATTACAAAGATTAAGTCAGAGTTTCAGGTAGGAATGGAAACATCTGGTGTTTTCAAATAAATTGGTCTAGAAGTGAAACAAGATGATAGTGGAATAACCTTGAGTCAAAATGAGTATCTTAAGAATGTAAAACCTATACCTGTCAATGTCACTCGAGGCTGTAATAAGATGGAATATTGTAATGCAATAGAGCAGGAAAATCTTAGAAGTCTAGTTGGTCAGATTGGATGGTTGAGTACAAATACTAGACCTGATGTGAGTTATGATGTGCTTGACATGAGTTGTGTTCTGAACCATCCCAAGGTAGATAATGTGATCCAAGCCAACAAGTGTTTGAGAAAAACAGAAATGGTGGACTGTAGTTTAAAGTTTTCTCACTTAGGAGATTTGAACAAGATCAAGCTGGTAGCCTTTAGTGATGCATCCCATGCTAGTTTGCCTGATGGATATTCAAGTGCTGAAGGGTTCATAATATTTCTTGTTGGAGAAGATGGTAAAAGTTGTCCACTTGCATGGGAGGCAAAGAAAATAAGAAGAGTAGTTAAAAGCACTTTGGCTGCTGAAACCCTTGCTGCATCAGATGCTGTAGATATGTGCTATTATTTGGGAAGTGTCCTGTCTGAAATCCTGTTTCATGAACATGAAAAGAATGTAATTCCTATTTGTTGCTATGTGGATAATCATTCTTTGGTTGAAAATGTTCACTCCATGAAAAATGTAAGTGAAAAGAGATTGAGAATAGATTTAGCCACACTAAAACAGCTAATACAGGAAGGTTGTTTAAAGATGATTTGGGTTAGATCAGAATTGCAATTGTCTGATTGCCTTACAAAGAAAGGAGTGAATACTTTCAAATTGTTAAACATTTTGCAAAAGGGAGATCTTACTGACATAGGTATGTAACTAAAGTTTGTGTCTTTTTGGAAAAGTTATTATTTTTTTAAAGAAAGAAACGAGGGAATTCTGTTAAATTATTGTTGTATCATTTTTTTTAAAAGAAAGAAGAGAGGGAATTCTGTTAAGTTAATGTCGCATCTCTGCCTTCATTTGTTTTGTTTTGTTTTTGTTTTGGGTGCTGGCAACGGTGGGCGCTGCATGGCGGCGGTTATGTGGAGCTGTCATATTAAAGAGGATAATGTGCTGCTGTGTCTCCTTGTTACCTCTGCTGACTATGAGCAAATTCATCACTCCTGGCTCCTAAGCTCATGCTGGATAAATGAAAGTTTGTATGATGAGAGGCTGGCTGGAAGTATTACATGCACGCAAGTGCTTGAAGGTAAGTATACTGACCTGTGCATATATTTCAAGGTGCAGTTCTCCCATATCCGAGGCAATGGTCTCTTTGTTGTCAGTGTCCCAGGTGACACGGTAGGTGGGATCCTCCCTCGTGAATCTGTTAACTGCCTTGCTGAATGAGTCGATGTCCTTTGTGTGTTTGGGCTTGATGGACATCGCTATCACTGGGTCAGGAACATGCATGGATTCCTGTTGGCATTCATACACAGTCTGTCAAGATGAAATAGCTAACCCATACCACTGCCTCAGTAAAATGCATATAAAGTATTGTTAACACCTTCATCAACCCCATCTCCCTTTCCACACCACTATGCCCCTTTTACTCTAACCTGGCCTAAAACTGCCCTCTCTCCATCTTGAATACCGAGTTATAACAAGAGATAGCAATAGAACATGAGGCTACCCAAGAAGAAGTGTTATGGAATGGATGTAGAGCAACAGGATGGTCTTACTCTGAAATGGAGCTGCATGAAATAAGCTGCAAAAGGACAAAAATCAGGGCCAAGCTAACCTCATACATACTTGCTCTCCTGCTTATTATTAACTGGATGCCTGTTGTATCCCAATATAGTCTGTCAACATCAAGTTATCCTTGGCATCAATTAAATTCTGGTGGAATCAAATCAAACCAGGTTTCCTCTCATGGAATAAAATTTTAATAAGACATCACTGGAGAGAAATGGTTACCAGTTATGAGGAAACAAAGAATTATTATAAAACCACAATAGATATGACAGAGAAACAGGTAATACTGTAATCACTATAAGTTTAAGATGTGCTCTAAAATATCAGTTTTTTTCAAACAGCTGGTACTGAAAATTTGAGGGAAAACACAAATCAGCTTTACAGACAATAATGGAACTTTTGCATGCAATTAGTAATTTACTAGGCCTTAACTGCAAGAAAGAACATCCAAACAGGCACTTAGCCATGGTACTTATCTTTGTAACTTAGGCCTCTGAGTCTCTGAAATGTTATTCAGCCACTAACCTGGTATACAAGGCCACCATGTCATCCACATTACCAGTTACCATCCCTAGGTGTTATCTGAGATAACTATCAGTAGCTCTCTGGGCCTGTGACAGGTTATTCAGCCACTAATCCTGGGCTACAAGACCATTTCATCATCCCGGTAGGTTACCACATTTACCCCCCCTACATGTTACCCAAGGTATCTGCTTTACCTTCCAACCACCACAGGATAGATAGATACCTGAGTCAAATGGCACTAACTGCCCACACCAGGATTAGCACCCTGATGTTAACAGGTTAGCACCTTCATAGTGGCATTGTTACCTACGTGGGCCCTGTGGCAGCAACTTACTATATACTATAAAATACTAACTTCGTAGTATATTCACTACCAAGTGTGACACCAAATACACCATTACTACTACACTATCAAGTGTGACACCAGACACACTATTACAAGTTTTCACTTTAACTTTTTTTTTATGTGAGGAAGAAGGAACCAAAAGCCACGAGCCTGCAATAACTGTTCCATCCTACAGAGAAACAAAATACAAGAGAGAGCCAAATTCAAGATCCAATTATTTCAAGATGCATGGACACACTGCGTTTGAAAGACTGGAGATCATAGGAAGCAGGAAATACAGATAGAGGGAGACAGTTCCAGAGTTGACCTGTTGCGTAAATGAAGGACTGGGAGTAATGGTTAACTCATGCGTTAGAGAGTTGGACAGAAAAGGAATGGGAGTTTGCTGCTAGACGGGTGCTAAGCGCCCATCGTAGAGGTGGAGGAATACATGCAGACAGTTCAGAGGAGCAGTGACCACTGAAGTAGCAATAGAAAAGAGATAAAGATGCAACAGTGCGGCGAAGAGACAGGTTGAAGGGAGTCAGTAAGAGGAGGAGAGTTAATGAGACAAAAAGCCTTTGACTCCACCCTATTGAGAAGAGCTGTATGTGGGGAACCTCCCCACACGATAGTTGTACTCCACACAGGGGCAGATAAAACCCCTGTATAGAGACAACACCTGTGCAGGGGTAAAGAAGGAACGGAGTCGACTTAGCACACCTAATCTCTTAGAAGCAGATTTTCCAAGAGATGCAATATGATCTTTCCAACACAAGTCCTGAGTAAATGAAACCCCAAGCATGTTCAAGGATGATGCAGGATTAAGCTGAATATTATTTAACATTAATGAGTACACCTGTGGAAGATTTTGTCGAATTGATAGTTTTAAGAACTAGCATTAAAAACAACCAGATTATTTTTACCCCCGTCAGAGATACGAGCCAAGTCAGACATTAGGTGTGCCATAGCCTCATCCTTTGTTTGTTGAAGTAACTGCTGAGATGGACGTTGCAGAAACCGAATGGAAAGGTGAAGGGTGGAGTTATCAGCATATGAGTGGATAGGGTTAGATGTACAGCTTAGAAGGTCATTGATGAATAAAAGGAAGAGAGTTGGTGATAGGACAGAGCCCCGAGGAACAACACTGTTGATACATCTATGAGAAGAACGATGGCCGTCTACAACGGCGGCTATAGAATGATCAGAAAGGAAGCTAGAGGTGAAGGCACAGATAGAAGGATAGAAACATTAAGAGAGCAGTTTGGAAATTAAAGATTTATGCCAAACTCGATCAAAAGCCTTTGAGATATCAAGTGCAATAGCAAAGCTTTCGCCAAAGTCCCGAAAGGAGGATGACCAGGAGTCTGAAAGGTAGGTGAGACGATCACCAGTGGAGCGTCCCTGACAGAACCCATACTAACGATCAGAAAGGTTGTGATAGGAGAGATGCTTTAAAATTTTTCTATTAAGAACTGACTCGAAACCTTCTGAGATACAGGATGTTAAAGCAATTAGACGATAGTTACAAGGTTGGGAATGGTTATCCTTCTTTGGGACTGGCTGAATGAGAGCAAACTTCCAGCAAGATGGAAAGGTACAAGTTAATAGACAAAGGTGAAAGAGTTTGCCTAGGCAGGGTGTAAACACAGAAGCACAGTTCTTGAGAACAACAGGCAGGACTCCATCAGGCCCATATGCCTTGTTAGTATTGAGGCCTGTGATGGCAGAAAATACATCAGCTGAAGAAATTTTAATGTCAGCCATGAGGAAGTCAGAGGGGGGAAATGATGGAGGAACAGCACTGGAATCGTCTAAGGTGGAATTGGAGGAGAAAGTCTGAGCAAAGAGATCTGCTTTATCAGTAGAAGAAATAGCTACAAAGCAATCACAGTAGAAAAGAGGAGGGAAGGATGATGAGGTAAAGTTGTTAGAAAGGTTTTTGGCAAGGTGCCAGAAGGAGCGAGAAGAATTCGAGTTGGAGAGTTGAGAGCATTTAGTATGGATGAAATTATTTTTAGCAGAGCGAAGAACAGACCGCACAATTCCGGGCGGAAACGTATAAAAAGATGTGATTCAGGGGTGGGTTGGCTCCGGTACCTTTCATAGGTCCTCTCCTTGTTGCTGGCAGCATTAGAACATGCGTGATTAAACCAAGGCTTTCTTGCATTAGTCAAAGGGTATGAGAAAGGAATGTATGCTTCCATGCCTGAGAGAATAACCTCCGTAATGCGCAAGGCACCCTCAGATGGCTCCCGGCCATGGAAGCAATAATCATTCTGCGGAAAATCAAAGAAGTACTGCCTGAGGGCCTCCCAATCTGCAGCTCCAAAGTGCCACAGACGACGTTTCTTTGGAGGGTCCAAAGGCCGTACCGGAGTGACAGGACAAGTTAAGGTGATAAGGTTGTGATCGGAGGAGCCCAATGGAGAGAAATGATTAACAGTGTAAGCAGAAAGATTAGTTGTAAGGAAGAGGTCAAGTATGTTGGAGCTCTCTCCAAGGTGGTCAGGGATACGGGTAGGGTGCTATACAAGCTGCTCTAGGTCACTGAGGATAGAAAAGGTGTAGGCTTGTTCACCAGGTGGATCAGTGAAAGGAGAGGAGAGCCAAAGGTGGTGGTGAACATTAAAATCTCCTAAAATGGAGATTTCAGAGAAAGGAGAAATGGATAGAATGTGTTCCATCATAGAAGTAAGATAGTCAAAGAATTTTTGATAGTCAGTAGACTTAGGAGAGAAGTAAACAGCGCAGATATATTTAGTCAGAAAGTGACAGGAAAGCTGAAGCCAGAGTGTTGAGAATTCAGAGTCAGAAAGTGACAGGAAAGCTGAAGCCAGAGTGTTGAGAATTCAGAAGAACTGAGTTCAAGAACACGAGAAGAAGATAAGTCGTTGCGTATATATACATAACAGCCACCTCTGGCTTTGAAATGAGTATAGGGAAAGTAGGAGGATACAGAAAAGGGTTTGCTGTCAGTTGTCTCAGACAGCTGAGTCTCAGGAAAAGAAGGTGAGGTTTAGAGAAAGAGAGGTGGTGCTCAACAGAGCAAAAGTTGGTGGAAAGGCAACGAATGTTGCAGAAATGAAGAAGAAGTGAGTCAGACAGTGGTTCCAGGCAACTCAAGTCGTCACCGGGAGAGGGGCGGAAGGAAGGTGGGGGCATTTATGTTCCCCCCCCTGGGGACTCCAAGGCTGTGTGTAAAGACACCATGATTGTTGAATTTTGTAAACGGAAGTGTAGTGTGTACTGTGCTTGTAGTTTGGTGTTGATAGTAAGAGAAATCTGTATTGGAAAGCATGCTGGCCTACTCTCCGTGTTACTGAGACACTGAAAAAGTTCAGCAAAGGGGGATGGTCGGGAGCTAGTCCCGAGGGCTGATGAAACAGGAGCTCCAGCTCTCCTTGTCATCAGCATTCCACCCACCTTGGGAGTACTGCCTTGTTCGACCAGTGCTACAGTCTACTCCTGGCCTAAAATTGCCATTTCTCCCGCTTGAAAAGTGGGCTGCTAACACTAAATTAACATTACAATGTCATGTCAGTCATGAAGAAATGCTGTGAAAAAGATGCAGAGCTGTAGCATTTTTCCCCTCTCCCACCAAGCTGCATGAAGTAAGCTATAAGAGTAAAAGCTGTGCCAATTATAGGCTAAAAAAAAAAAAAAAAAAAAAAAAAAAAAAAAAGTCTTTACCATGAACATTTCCAGTTTGGGTGTTGGTGAAGGTGTCCCCTGAGGCACAGTCAATACCAAACATTGCACAGATGTCGCCAGCATACACAATGTCCACGTCCTCCATGTTGTTGCTGTGCATCTGCACCAGCCTCGACACCTTAACCTGAAAGGCAACCAATGTGTTATATGATGCTATACCACAATGCACAGTATTTGCAAGGATGCCTTTATATGTTGACACTAATATAACCAGGCAATCCCTGCCTTATTATACAAATATCCCTCAACTCCCCCCCCCCCAACCCCTCACCCCAAAGGAAGGATGGTGGACTGCAGGAGAACAGCAACTTCAACCTACAGTCCATTGCATTCATGTCTAGATAAGCCTGGAATCAAAACAACAGACATAATATTTCAGACGTACAACATTTTATCACTATTCTTACACTAAGCCTTTCCTTCATGCTAATGTAGTTTCCTAATTAAAAGGGCCAGTATTCCACAAGCAAGTCCCTCATTTAACCTGGATTCTGATTTGCAGCAACAAGAAGAGATACAAGATGTTTCTACATTCTTAGCACTGTCCTTCTTCAGAGAAAAAAATCATGATAACTTTCATAATTAATACTTGTTTTTGCATGATGAACAAGAGACTTGGAGTCTACGATCTTCTTGACCCTCCAACAATAACAAATATACAGGTAGTTAGTACAGAGAATAAACTGTAAATGTATTTGTTAATCTGAGTCCTGAACTGCAGTAGCCAAGCATCAGGCTCCCCTGGTCCAAAATGGGTTACCATCAGTTGCTTCTCCATGAGAGGGCTGTGGGGGTCAGACCCCCTTAGTAAGACCCTTGGTCCCACACTGTCACCCCCCTCCCATTTAATAGGTGCCCATTGTACACCACTAGGCCCCCTGAAGAACAGAACTGGCTCACATCTCCCCCCCTCCCCTAATCAGTTTGGCTACTACAAATTTATTTGGCTCGTAAATCTGAAACCTTAGGAGCCAAATGGCTCACAACCATCGGCAGTTAGCAAGGCCACACGAGAAAGCACAGGAAGAGTTGCAGGGTGAGAAACAATGCATCACATGGAACCCCATCAATGCTTTCCAGCACTTCTCAGATGTTTTTGAAGAATGAACATCTGCTCTTCATGAATAACCAAACCCAGCAGGGGCATGAAGGGGAAGGGACTACTGCAACTGGGCGGCTCCACTGCCTGGAACAGCTATACAAATGCCCTTCAACTCCTTCCCAATCCCCTGAAAGGAGGATGGTGGACTGCAGGAAAAGGGCAACTTCAGCTGGAGTCCACCAAGTTCATAACCACATAAGCCTGGGGCCACAACAACAACAACAGCGTACAATACTTGCCTTTTTCTTGCTGCGGGTGTTATATATGAATTCACCCTTCTTGAGACAGCCCTGGTAGACCCTCACATACGTAAGCTGTCCAAACTTGCCAGCCTCCAGCTTGAAGGCCAGGCCTACAAAGGGATGGCTGGAATCCCGAGCATGGTGAAGCAACACTCTGTCCTCCCCTCTGGGTACATCACATACTTTGGTTAACTACTTGAATCAATGACTTATATAAAAATGATGCAATAGTTTCTCATCAGGAATCCCGATATAGAGGTCAGTCATAGTATAGCTAATATCTTCTATGAAGTGAGGGCTAATCCAGCTAATTTCTTCACAACAGTTGCCACAAACTACTGACTTTATATCTGTAGATATGTTTCCTATCACAAAATTATACTTATATAGCTAGTTACCATGCTTGCAGTCACAATTTCTCTTTCCCTCTGGAAATATCAAACACTAAGATTACCCCTGAATCCATTGACATCCTGTGTACTTTATTTCTGCTACTTTCAGGAGACATCTGAAGGATGTGTGTCAGGAAAGGCCATGCATTTTTATTCATATTTCATGCACAAGAGGCTTATGCAAGGAAGAGAAGTAAGGATGGTGGTGACTTGAGGGAATTGACAAGGGATGGAACTCCTTAGGTGAATTTTATAGGGAAGAGTTCATGACAAGGGTTTGCCATCCTTAACTTGACAGTTGTCAGGCTGTTAGACTGTGTGTGTCTTATAAGTAATTAACAAGAGCATACGTATGGAAAAGTGTGCCTACACGGCAGTCAGGATTCTGGAGGTTTAAATAGTGACTGAATGAGAGTGTGGTCAATTTCAATGGGCATGCTTTTGATCAGTTCTCTCACATTCAAGTTAATTTCTTTTCCTGACTTTTCTGACTGTACTTCACCCCACTAGTGGGTGGAAAAAGAAAGTGGCATGATGATGATGAACAAGGAGTACAACCACAAAAGAGATTATTTTCAATCCTACACAGTACTGTATATCCAAAGTCTGCATGACACAAGATCCTATGACTGTATTTAGATAAGACATTATCAAGAAAATCTCACTACTGCTTACCCTTGTTTGTTAGGCCTGAGTGCATAGTTAGGTACTTGTGATGGGTTGGGTAAGTAGTCAAGCACTGCATCCAGTAACGGCTGAACTCCTTTGTTCTTGAGTGCTGTCCCCACTAACACTGGGGTGAAGGATAGGGCGTTGCAGCAACGACAGATTGCACTCAAAAGGTCTGATGGACTGGGGGTCTTCTCCTCTGTGTGGTGGTAACCATAACAAGTGACATAATACATCAAAATCAATCAATCAATCTCTTCCTACATTAGCACACACACACAAACCACTGATAGGTTACTGAACACTGGTATGCAGCCTAACACCTTTTACACCTACTGTTTATAGCTACTGCACTGTGCTAGGCCAGTATTCTGTACCTTTGCCAATCAGGTTTTTTCCTTGCTCTATGAAACCTACTTTGTCTCAACATTGGTTGGGAAAAATAGGAAATGATAAAAATAAAGGAAGAGGATGATGTAAGTATTCCTTTTTTCCAATCTAAGAGATCATATATTAGCGTATATACAGAGGACCAAGTGGCAAGAGTGAAAGATGAGTTTTGGGTGAGTGTAGATGCATGTATGGACAAATTTGTGAGGAGCATGAGTGCTTTTGATTGGAGACATGAATGGCAAAGTGGGGAATGTATGAGTGGATGGAGTGGTTGGTCAGTGGGGTGTGCCAGTAGATGGGAATGGTAGTGCTTTGGTGGACATCTGTGTTGGTAAGGCGTTGACAATAGCCAACACCTACTTTCAGCATAAGATGATCCACAGGTATACATGGAGAGTAATGAGGAGGATGGATGGTGAACTTGTTGAACGAAAGGCAACGACACACTAAGTGTGTGTGGATGAGTGAATGAGAAGACAAGTGTTGGATGCAAGAGTGTGGAGAGGGTGGGGGAATGGAGTCTCGGACCATCACTTAGTCATGGCCGAGGTAAAGTTGCAAAGAAAATGGTTGAAGAGACGAAGGGGAAGACAAGAGGAAACAGCTCCTCTGAAAAGAGTGGAGAAGGTGCAAGAT
This sequence comes from Coenobita brevimanus, assembly GCF_032717465.1. NCBI lineage: Eukaryota > Metazoa > Arthropoda > Malacostraca > Decapoda > Coenobitidae > Coenobita > Coenobita brevimanus. The sequence goes on along the minus strand of NW_027642515.1, from coordinate 159,070 downwards.
AGTGAGAAAATGGCAAAGTATAAGAGCATAGTGGAAGAAAGATTGGGAAGGTATGAGCTAGAGCAGATGGAAGGGGTGGAGGACATATGTAAGATATTCACGGAAGAGATAGGTGCAGCGTGTGAGGCAGTTTGTGGAGTGAGGAGAAGATGCAAGGGTGTGCAAGGGACAGCATGGTGGAATGATGAGGTGAAACAAGCTGTGGAACAAAAGAAGAAGGCATATGGTGAATGGTTAGCGAGTAGAGGTAAGGGAGAAGATGAGAGACAGAAGAGAGAGAGATATGTGAGCAGGAGAAGGGAGGTTAAGAGACTGATGAAGGAGAGTAAGAAGAAAGTGGATGAAGAGTTTGGGAGGAATCTGAGTGTGAAATGGAGGAAGAGTAAGAAATTGTTTTGGATGGAGGTAAAGAAAGCAAGGCAGTGTGAAACGGGAAATAGTAGGGGAGTGAAAGAAAGGAATAATAGATTGTTGGTGGAGAAGAGAGAAATTGAGGAGATGGAAGGAGCACTTTGAGGATATGTTGAATGTATAGAGTGAGAGCAGTGTGAGTATAAGTGGTTGGGGAATGGCTGGGAGAAGAAGAGATGAGAGGAGAGAGGAAGAGATCAGTAGGGCAGAAGTAGTGGAAGCGATGAAGAAGATAAAGATGGGAAAGGCCCCAGGGATTGATGGAGTGTGTGGTGAAATGCTGAGGTATGGGGGTGAGATTGTTGTGGAGTGGATATGGAAGTTGTGAAGATTGGCTCGGGAAGAGGGAAGGGTTCCACAGGACTGGAAATCAGGTATAATTGTTCCTTTATACAAAGGAAAAGGGGAGAGAGAAGTATGTGGTAACCATAGGGGTAATTGCCTTCTTAGTGTGACTGGAAAAATATATGGTAGAATACTCATTGATAGGGTTAGGCATATGACAGAGGAGCTAGTTGGTGAAGAACAAGGGGGATTTAGGAAGGGAAAAAGGTGTGTAGATCAGATGTTTGTTCGAAGACGTTAAGTGAAGAAGTATCTAGAGAAGGGAAAGAAAATGTATGCTGCCTTCATAGACTTGGAGATAGCTTATGACAGAATAGATAGGCAAGGTATGTGGAAGGTACTGAGAATATATGGAGTGGAGGGGAAATTGTTGAGTGCCGTGAAAAGTATGTATGAAGGAGCTAGGGCTACAGTGCAAGTGGATGGTGAGCTGAGTGAGTTCTTTGATCTCAATGTGGGACTGAGTTGTGTGCTGTCTCCATGGCTGTTTAATATATACATGGATGGGGTTATAAAGGACGTGCAAGATAGGGCAGTGGATGTTGGGGTGGCTCTAAAGAATGAGGGTGAGATTTGGAAGATTCAGGTGTTGCTGTTTGTTGATGATACAGTATTGTTGAGTGAAGATGAATGGGAGGTGCAAGGTTTCGTGAATGAATTTGGGACAGTGTGTAGGAGGAGGAATCTGAAAGTTAATGTAAACAAGAGTAAAGTTATGGTGTTTGAGAGGAATGAAGTCACAGAATATACAGTGGGGTTGGATGGTGAGGATATGGAGAGTGTGAGTGCATTCAAGTACTTGGGTAGTGTGATGAGTAAGGATGGAACTTTGGGGGATGAAGTGCGTGAAAGGGTACAGCAGGGAAGGAAGGTTGTTGGTTCACTGAAAGCAGTGATGAGAAAAAGAGAGGTGAGCTGGAAGTTAAGAAGTCACTGCATGATAGTATTGTGATCCCTACCCTGACGTATGGAAGCGAGGCACGGACCTTGCAAGAGGGGAACAAGTCAAGAGTGAGAGCAGTGGAAATGAGTTACTTGAGAGAAGCATGTGGAGAGATGTGGAGGGCCAGGTTGACGAATGAAGAAGTGAAGGAACGTTGTGGGGTGGATGTGATGTGGTTGGGAAGATTAAGAGAAACACACTGAGGTGGTTTGGACATGTGGAGAGAATGGAGAATGAAAGACTGACTATGACGGTGTATGTAGGTGAGGTGGAGGGAGGGAGAGGGAGGGGTAGACCGAGGATGAGGTGGAGGGATGGAGTTGAGAGGTATATGAGGGAGGGGGGAGTGAGCTGGGGGGAGGGTAGTCAAATGGTGGGTGACAGAGCGACTTGGAGGTGTTTTGTCTGCGGCCACCCTTTGCGGGATTAGGGCGTCAGGCTATAGATAGTTAGATATATAGGTAGCTATGTCAACTCTTCAATCTTATAATATGTTGGTAATTACACCATCAGGTGTGTACATAATTAATGCTGTATCACATTCATTACAAGAGTACAGTGAGGTAAGTTTTGGGCAAAAGGAGTAGTCCATGGGATTTTTTTTTTCCCCCCACTGTCCAGTACAGTCACATTACCCACAAAATTCAGGCAAAGCACCGGTATCATATAATAAGGGGTGATTAGCTACTTTCAGGCCCAAAAATAACATCAATATTTCCGTTATTAATGAAACTCCATAATTAAAAACTTCGGTATATGTCAGTTATGTACAACATATGAGAAGCTACTGATGTTTGAATTAAAAATCACATTCTGAAAAGGAAGTGCTTTTCTCCCATCAGCATTGTGCTGACTGGCCATCAGTTGATCAAATGCAATGATCCAGGGAGCTTGCTGAACCTGAGTGGTGACTGCTTTGTACTTCTCCTGAGATACCATGAGAGCTTTTCTTGGCTGTGGGGCCAACTCAAGGGAATGGAACTTAAAAACAAACCCTTCCATTTGATTAGCTAAAAGATAAAATTATTAGGAAGGAGACAGACATCACAACTGATATGTTGCACTACGAACTCACTAGTTTGGAACACAATATTCATCATCATCATCTGGGCCTCCTTTACCACCCTAGGGCAGGGTGAGGAGTAGCAATGTCCAGACAGCCCAAATTTGCCCACTCCAATGGGCCACGTTTCCATTCACTCATCATTCAAGCCCCCAGAATCCTGGCTCCATTTGATACATCAAAAACTTTCACCACATTCTGCAGTCTCACATAAACGTATCTGATAGAGTCAATCCGAAAGTTGTCACATCAAAAGGGGTGCCAAATCCCTGATCATGTGCATCTCCTCACAATATTCATCCAGCCAGCTCGATCTCTTGTTAGTCCCCTAGCCTCACTGACTTCCATACCTCTCTTCCTCACACACCTTTCCACCATATCCCTCTACCTTCTCCTTGGCCTACCTCACCTCCTCCTTCCTTCAAATTCGTTCAGATATACCTTTTCACCACTCTATTGTTATCCATTCTCTCCACATGACCATACCATCTCAGTACACCCTCTTTGATTCTGGTGTCCACAGACTTCCTCACTCTACACCAGCGTTTCTTAACCTGGGGTGCTAGCACCCCCAGGGGGTACTGAAATCAATTTTAGGGGTTGCTGGAAAATGCTGCATTATATTTTTTCTTACTGGATTTGCTTAGTATTGGCATCCTTGATTATTATTATTATTATTATTTTTATTTTTTTTATTTTTTTATTTTTTTGGAGACAGTATAAAATAAACTGTCAGGCAGTACTTCGCTTTAATTTAACCCTGCAGTAGTGTAGCAACTGCAGTCCCAGTAACCAGATGTAGAGGGGTGCTGGACTGAGACCTTATTACAAGGGGGGCGTTGAGGTCAGAAAAGGTTAAGAAATGCTGCTCTACACCTTTCACCAATCACATTATTTCGTATCCTATCCAATCTCTGCACTCCATATACATTCCTCTGCAGTCCCATTTCCACTGCTCTCACTCTTGACTTCATTTTCATGCCACACCATAGTCTCCCACCCATATGTTAAAGTTGGCACTAACACTTCTTCATGTAAGTCTCAAGCAGCAGCAACACTCAAGCCTCTGTTTCTTACCAAGGCCTTCATTGCACCAACTACTGTACAGTACTTTCCTACCTTGTGTCACTCAACTTTCTTTGGCACATTTTCCTCTCTTTTCTATAACTGTGCCCAGGTATTTGAACTCTCTCACACATTCTAGTCTCTCTCTATTCACTGTAACATCACACTGGGAGTCACTTTCTCTCTGAATAACCATAACTTTACTCTTTTCTTCATTTACTCTCAAGGCATGATGCTCACAGACATCAGCAAAACTCTACACTAGTCTACCAAGCTCTTGTAAGGTATTTTCAAGTAGTACTGCATCATCAGTATATAATGAATTTGAGGTATTCCATCTATTGCCATTTATTGCCAATGCCAATCCTCTCTCCATTACTTGTGTTTTTACTTTTCTCATCATCCAATCCACTTATATTATGAACAACCAAGGGGACATCACACAACCTTGTCGCACGCCCACACCAATCATGAACCATTCACTTAAGTGCCCATTTACCCTTACACATGCTTCACCACCATCATAAAAACTTTTGATAGCACCTAGCAGCTTACCATCTACACTGTACATGCGCAAAACCTTCCACAATCCTTCTCTGTTTACTTTGTCATATGCTTCTTCCAGATCCATGAATGCCATAAACACCTTCCAGTGCTTCTCACAAGCCTTCTGCACTGTTTTACTGCATATATTTGATCCACACATCCTCCATCACTCCTACAGCCACCCTCTTCATCACTCACTAGGACTTATGATATCTCTCTTACTTTCTCGATAATAATTCTTCTATATACCTTCCCTATAACACTCAATAAACTTAGGCCCGATAATTCTTGCACTCACTTCGCTCACCTATATTTCTGTTATACATCTGATGATGATGATGATGATATTACTGGACTCGGTGGTAGGTGGGGGGGCACACCATCCACTCACTCGATGTATTGCTGCTCTCAGGTGTCTGCCCTTTCCTCTCCTCCATCCCTCTTTCCTTCTATCCTCTTCTGTCTTTCTTTTCTTCAATCTTTCCTCATCTTTCTGCCTATGGGTGACTTTACACACCCTCTTCTGTCTTTCCTTCAATCTTTCTTCCTCCTTTTGCCTGTGGGTGACTCAACACTGACTGACAAGCCAAATGGACTCCTGTACACAAGGAAACCATTTACTATGCTGGATGGTAACCATATAACTAAATTTTGGTGCCTGGTGGTTTAGTGGATAATTACGGTGCTCCAATCTCTTGTCAGTTCCCTAGCCTCACTGACTTCCAAACCTCTCTTCCTCACACACTCATCCACCATACCTCTCCACCTTCTCCTTGGCCTACCTCACCTCCTCCCTCCTACAAATTCACTAAGATATACCATTTTCACCACTCTATTGTTATCCATTCTCTCCACATGATCAAACCATCTTGGTACACTTCGATTCTGGTGTCCACCGACTTCCTCACTCCACATCTTTCATGAATCACATTATTTTGTATCCTATCCACCCTTTTGTACTCCACATACATTCCTCAGCAGTCCCATCTCCACTGCTCTTACTCTTGACTTTTCATTTTCATGTCACACCATATTCTCACATCCACGTGTTAAAGCTGGCACTAACACTCCTTGATATAAGTCTTGTGCAGCTGTTACACTCAAGCCTCTGTTTCTTATCAAGGCCTCCATTGCAACAGCTACATTTCTTTCTTGTATCACTCTACTTTAACTTCTTCTGCACAGTTTTCTCTCTTTCTATCACTGTACCCAGGTATTTGAATTCTCTCACCAATTCCAGTCTCTCTCCAATCACCATTACATCGCACTGGGAGTCACCTTCTCTCTCAATAACCATCACTTTACTCTTTTCTACATATACTCTCAAGGCATGACACTCACAGACATCAGAAAAACTCTGCACTAGTCTACCAAGTTCTTGTCCAGTACTTGCAAACAGTACTGCATCATCAGCATACAACAAATTTGAGATATTTCATCCCTCACCATTCATTACCAACACCATCCCTCTCTCCATTACTCGTGTTTTTACTTCTCTCATCACGCCATCCATAAATATATTGAACAACCATGGGGACATCAAACAACCTCGTCAAACGCTCACACCGATCGAGAACCTTCACTTAGATGTCCAATAACCCTTACACATGCTTCATTACCATCATAATAACGCTTGATGGCACCTAGCAGTTTACCATCTACACCGTACATGAGCAAAACATTCCACAATCCTTCTCTGTCCACTCTGTCGTATGCTTTTTCAAGATACAAGAATGCCATAAACACCTCATGGTCCTTCTCACAAGCCTTCTTTGCTATCTGTCTCACTGCAAATATTTGATCCACACATCCTCTGCCACTCCTAAAGCCACCCTATTCATCACTCCCTAGGTCTTCTGATATCTCTTTTACTTTATAATAATTTCTTCCATATACCTTCCTTACCACACTCAATAAACTTATGCTACAATAATTCTTGCACTCACTTCGCTCACCTTTATTTTTGTACAGGGGTACAATCACAGCCTTTTTCCACTCCGCTGGCACAGTTTCGCTCATCCATGCCTTCTTACATATCTCCAACAAGCACTTCATTCCACTTTCTCCACTACAGTTAAGCATCTCTGCATACACCTCATCAACCCCAGCTGCTTTCCCATTTTTCAGTCACTTCACAGCACTCTTCACCTGTGCGAGTGTCACGTCTTCTGGCACTGCATTCCTTCTCTGCACACCCCCAAAACAATCATTTTTACAGCCGCTCTGCTCTCTCTATTCCCATTCATCAGGCTTTCAAAATATTCTTTCCATCTGATCCTAACTTCATCCCCATGGGTTAATGGTCTACCACCTACGTCCTTCACACCATCACATTTCTCTCCGTTTTCACTTCTACATTTCCGCACCTCTTTCCAGAATAACTTCTATTTTCAGATTAGTTCGCATTCATTTTTCTTCCAAGATCATCATTTACCTCCCTACACTTTAAAAATGAATAATTTACACAGTAACAGATACAGTAGCAATACATTCCTAACACACGCCATGTACAAAGATCCCTTAGCATGAAGGGAGAGCCCTCTCGATGTCAGAAGGGGCAACATCTCCCTAAATACCTTCCAACCATGCCATGGCTACAAAGCTAGCTCCAGTCTCACACTCCAGCACATAACATATCCCCCAAACAACAAAACTCTTCCATACGCTCTAGCGACTCACCAGCAAGATCAATCCTTTCACACCTGACATTCTCTACATGCTCTCCCTGAAACATGACACCCATGAAATCAACATTATTTTTTTGTCAACATCTGATGTCACTACATCTCTTATGCAGCCACTTATCACAAAACACTGCACAAGATGGAGTTACTTCCCACAATCTTGTGGCATGCCACACATGGCCACACTTGCTATGTGTTGACAGTACCACCACCAGCCCTAGATATCTTTTGTTTAACCGCATTTACTCTCAAACTCTTGTTCCCCATTCTGTCTCTCCATTTCTTAACTCTTTCCTCTGTCTCCTTTTCATTCTCTGCAATCAGCACCAAGTCATCAGCATACAATCTCTCCCATGAGTACGTCTCTGAAGTCATGTGATAGAGTCTCAAGCCATCCAGCCATCATCCAATCCTACGTTGCCCCACAAGGAGTGTAGGAGCCCTGGGCTAGGCAAGTTGGTCCTGACATTTAAGATGAGAGCACCATGACAAATAATACAGGGCTTAAGACTGACCCTTGACGGATGCAAACATTCACGGAAAGCTCATCACTCAAATTTCCATTCACTCTCACCTGGGTGCTAGCACCCACATACTTAGTCATAACCACTGTAACCACCCACTTCTCGATACCAAGCTTTCTCATTGCCAACTTCGCCACACCACCTCTCTAGGAACCACGTCAATGGCTTTCTCCAAATGAAGAAAAACAAGGTACTGTACAGCTCCCTCTCCTCTCCTCAATATTTTCCCTGAAGCTGCTGGACAATAAATATGGCATCAGTGGTCTCACTGCCTGGTACAAACTGAAGCTGCATCTCATCAATATTCACTCTTTCCCTAATCATACCTTTTAGGACTCTCTGAATTACCTTCATTATCTGGTCCAAAAGTTTTATCCATCCATCCATCATTCAATCGCATGTCGCCCCATGAGGAGCATAGGAACCTGGGGCTAGGCAAATTGGTCCTGACATCTTACCCGTTAACTGCTCTATACATCCTAAGTTGTTCCGAGTGCAATTGCTCAATACAGCCATGGCTGTGCAGGTGAATTTCGAATCTAGTGCCATGGTGACCAAGGCCGACCCATGCAAGCACGTCTGAGCCTTCAAAACCGAAAAAGAAAACGAAAACCATACATTCCAACAGGGAATCAGACACTTCAATGTTCATCCATGGCTTTACCAAGGTAAATATTGAGCTATATTTCGTTACTATATACTTTGGCATGTGTTTTCTCAATTCCTAACACAAAACTTCGCCTTTGGGAAATTTCATTTTTACCCCTATGTCTGTGCACCACGGACACCTCCAAAAAACTGCCATGAGCAGTTAACGGGTTAAGATGAGAGTGACCAGCCTCACTCATCCCTACGTGGCATTACATGAACAATAAACCCTAACCACCCTTTGGTTATAAACCTACACACATTCAATCTGACTGGGGCACCTTAATTACCCACTAAACCACCAGATGCCATAATTTGGTTATATGATTACCACCCAACGCAGTAAATGGTTTCCTGGCGTACAGGAAACCAATTGGCTTGTCACTCAGTGTAGAGTCACCCAAAGGCAGAAGTAAGAGGAAAGAATGACAGAAGAGGAAGGAAAGAAGATAGAAAATGGCAGACACCCAAAGCAGCACCACACTGACTGAGTGGATGGTATGCCTTTATAATTTCCATTTTCCCCTCACAGACATATACAATCACACTCTCCAGCCAGTCATCTGCAACAACACACTCATTTATGATCATATTTATCAAATCAGCAACTAAACCCACTCCTATCTCTCCCGAGGTCTTCAGCGTTTCACCAGTCATCCCAGACATACCCGCCACCTTCCCCAACTGCATGCTGTGTATTGCCATGCTCACGGTAGCAGCAGCAATCAAAGACCAAGGACCAAACACTGGATCCACTGACTCCAACCCTTCCTTGTTGCAGTCAAACTCCTTCTTCAGCAACCAGTTATAAATACTCTCTCCCGGCATCTTTTTAATATCCTCACTGTCCACCACTACCTGTCCTTCATCATTCTTCACACACTGCCAACCTACGATATCCCTGTTTTCCCTCTTCATCTGATTTGCCACCTTAAATACCATATTCCTCCTTCCAACCCTGATTTGGTTATCCAGTAAAAGTCTCTGAGACTCAGAGTTTGCACTGTACACACCCCCTTTCTGGCCCAATGCTTGGCAGCCAAGTATTCCTCTCTGTTATCATCCCTTTTTCCATTCCTGGAAAAGTCTTCATTTCTCCTTAACTGCGGCTTGTACACCCTCGTCCCACCATCGTGTAACCCTGTATCTTGGTGGGCTCCTTGTCCATCCACACACTGAATCAGAAACTCTCAAGAGACTGTTCTTGAGAGCTCTATACTGCTAATTTACACTTCTGTCTACAGCTCTGTTTGGTCATCACTCATCTCGCTATAGGAGGCATCCCTTACTGTTATGCAGCCGAAGATCCTTTTCTTCACTATGTGCTCCTTTAATACCATGTCACATACCAGTAATTTGTGTTGCTGCACACACTCTTTGCTCCCTATAACTTTACCATCCTTCAATAACCTTCCATTAGCTCTCCTGACCAGAAAATAGCCAGTCTGGCTGCTACTACTGTTCTCAGACTCATAAGCAATCAGTCTACTCTCTTTTCTTAAAATGCATGTTGCACACAATCATGATTATTGCCTCCCAGAATTCCAATATTCTTTCCTCTTCCACATTCCTCGTATCTTATACACATCTCCCATGCACCCTGTCTTATCCTCGAGATGCTCTACCCACATGACCATATAAATCCACATCCACAGTACAACCTAATCATTCCCAGTACCATCAAGAACATGTACCAAATCATCCCAGAATCCACCCTCTTCTTCCTCATCCAAGCCAACCTGTGAAGTGTTTGCTAATTCTACCGTGATCAGGAGCTCTTCAAACAACATTTTCAATGCTATAATCACTCTTAACACATACATAAGCACACTCTACCCACTCCCCTTCTGGAGGCATGCCCACACCACCATATCTGTCCACACCTGCCTCCCAAAGTATCTTACACCTACCATCTTTCCCAAAATTCATCCTTGCTGACTCCCCCTATACCTAACCTCCTATACGCAGCATCAACCTGCCTTCTGTTTAGGGCCTGCACCACTTATCCCTTTCTACCCTTCAAGCTATAAACATTCCAAGATGCCCTTCTGAACTCCTTGGGTGATTTGGTGTCCTCAGGCTTGCTTTTTACAGTGCTTAGTTTCAAGGTCATGTCAGTAGTTAAAGGAGGAGACAGATCACAAGCCCCACCACACACAACCCCAGGTCCAAGCAGAGGATCAGGGATCCATAGCCCACCAGCCATGGCCAGTGGCTGTGACAGTGGCCTCAGGGACCCAGCCAGGACAGCTACAGGAATACCCTACAGGCACCCCTTGACACTAACTGCTCCGTCATTATACTTTCATTGATAAGGTAGCCTCCTGGGTGGCTACTTCCAGGTTTAAGCCCCTCTCTACTGAGCAGAAGCAGCAGCCTAGGAACCACAATGCTCGGTACCCTCTGGCGGGGCCAGATCAGAGCCCTATACCATCCCAGTCTCAAATGTGTGCTGACAAAGCCTGTGCTATGCCTCTCCCCTCAAGTCTGCCACTAGGTAATGGGAACAAAGTTTTCTGGTTGCATGCCCTTGCTGGTGTCAACCGCTGTGATGTAGTAGGGTATGGTGTGTAGTATGGAAAGTGTGTGTAGTGTAGCGTATAATACAGTCAAAGAAAGTTTTTGCAATTAAAAACTCACCAGCACCCCCTCCTTCTCTTCATTCACCATCCGTTTTCTGGTACGGTTGAAGTTTTCAAACTGAAATATCCTGGCATAGTCTTCTGGAAGGTTCTCATCAGGGTTCCATGGGGAAGTGCGGAAGCTCTGGAGGCCACGAAACTTTTGAAGGCGAACCTGAGCCGGAATGGTTTTTGGTGTATCCATTTCATCAGGAAACATGGCATCCTCTCGAGCCACTGTGAATGTAATTGCTCATATTAGCAATGCCCCATGAAAATGAATGTTGTGTCCCAGTTTAGTATGAAGACTATAAATCTCTTGTAAAATATAAGGGCTTTGTCACATCTAATTATTGGCATTTTGCAAACCTAAAAACCTTCTAGCTTTACTATACTCCATTTCACCGAGTTTGGCACCATCTCTGATACCTGAATGCCTGTAGTGTTCATGTAAATCCTCTGTACTAGGTAAACCTCTATGTATTACCTTGAGAACCAATATATAAAGGATATATAAAGGCAATACAAAAAGGTACATCCAGTACGGAGGACCTTTATCAGTGCTACAGGCGTTGACAACATCACTGATGGTGCCAGACTCGGTGAAATGAAGTACAATGTCGTTGTTGATGTAGTAATAACCTGGTAGTGACATATGTATTACTGTTGCTAAAAAGTAATGATCTACCCACAGATTTAGTGCTCTCTAGAAATTAGTACCATTTTAAAAATATTAATTTATGATTCAAATGCACTGGCCTATTGATATCTGTACTGTATTTACCTATTTACCTATTTGTAGTATACAGGAATTGAGCTAAGCTCGTGTTGTCCTGTCTCCATATCTACATTTATCCAATCTAGTTTTAAACACATGAATGTTTTTTGCCTGCACCACCTCCCCGTCTAAGTCATTCCAAATACTTATGCTTCTATTCGGGAAACTGAACCTTTTAAGATTATTAAGACATCTACTTTTCCTCAACTTGAAGTCATGACCTCTTGTTCTTCCATCATCCAACCCAAAAAGATCCTCTCTATCCACCCTTTCCAATTCTCTTACATTTCTAAATATCGTGATCAAGTCACCTCTTTCTTTTCTCTCACGCAGCGTTGGTAACTTCAGTTTTTCCAGTCTCTCCTCGTAAGTGAGTTCCCTTAAACATGGCATCATCCTTGTTGCCATCCGTTGAACCCTCTCTAGTTTACTAATATGCTTCTTCAAATGAGGTGACCATACCACAGCCGCATACTCTAGCCTTGGTCTTATCATGGTCACTATCAACTCCCTCAGCATTTCCTCGTCCACATAATTAAAAGCCACTCTCATATTGGTCAGTAATCCATAAGTTCCTCCAGTGATCTTGTTTATATGTTTTTCTAGTGACAAATCATCCTGAATAGTCACTCCCAAGTTTTTCTCATCTGTTCTCTTACAAATTATCTCACTGCCCATTTTATATGTCCAGTGTGGTCTTTTTTCACTCATTCCCATTTCTAATACATGACAGTTCTTGGCAAGTCTGGCTCCAGCTGTGGAATTTGTCCAAGTCCTCTTGCAGTTTTTTACAACTATCAGTGCCTTTAATATGTTTCATGATTTTAGCATCATCTGCGAACATACTCATGTAACTAATTAAACACTCTGGTAAATCATTTACATAAATCAGAAACATTACTGGGGCTAAGATAGAGCCCTGGGGTACTCCATTAGTTACGTTTCTCCACTGTGAAGCCCTGTCGCTTATAACTGTTCTCATCTGCCTTCCTATCAAATAATCTTCCATCCACTTTAATAGTTTCCCATGCACCCCTCCAAAGGTCTTCAACTTCCACAGCAGTCTCCTATAGGGAACCCTGTCAAATGCTTTTTTGAGGTCAAGATAGACGCAATCTGCCCATCCCTCTCTCTCTTGTATGACATCTATTACCCTGCTGTAGAAACTTAATAGGTTAGTAACACATGATCGTCCTTCCCTAAAACCAAATTGTCTTGGTGCTATCACTTCATTTTCTTCTAAATACTTTATCCATCTTTTTCTAATAATTTTCTGGCAGATTTTACAAACAATACTAGTAAGTGATACAGGTCTGTAACTGAGTGGATCTTTCCTATCTCCTCCCGTGAAGATTGGCACAATACTTGCTCTTTTCCAATCTTTAGGTAACTGTCCATTTTCCAGTGATGTCTTGATGACAAACAGGCCACACTAACTGGTCTGCACATTCCTTCAGGATCCATCCAGACACACCATCTGGTCCCATTGCTTTTCTTACATCCAAATCCCTCATCAACTGCAGCACCTCATTCACATCCACTGTAGCTTCTGCCATTCCCGTCACCCTGGGTTCTATTTCAGGTTCCCTAAATTCCTCTTCCAGCACATAGACTGACTGCAGTTTGTTGTTCATTATTTCACACAATTCTTCTTCTCTTTCACAGGTTTCATCTCCATCCCTCAATCGTATTATACTGTCCTTAACTTTCATTTTACCATTCACAAACCTATAAAATAATTTTGGCTCCTTTTTACATTTAGTTACAATATCTTTTTCATATTTCCTTTCTTCTTCTCTCCGTACCCATATATATTCATTTCTAGGGCAGTGGATGTGGGGGTGGCCCTAATGAATGAGGGTGAGATTTGGAAGCTTCCGGTGTTGCTGTTTGCTGATGATACAGTATTGTTGAGTGAAGATGAATGGGAGTTGCAAGGTTTGGTGAATGAATTTGGGACAGTGTGTAGGAGGAGGAAGCTGAAAGTTAATGTAAACAAAAGTAAAGTTATGGTGTTTGAGAGGAATGAAGTCACTGAGTGTGCAGTGAGGTTGGATGGTGAGGCTATGGAGAATGTGAGTGCATTCAAGTACTTGGGTAGTGTGATGAGTAAGGATGGAACTTTGGGGGATGAAGTAAATGAAAGGGTACAGCAGGGAAGGAAGGTTGTTGGTACACTGAAAGCAGTGATGAGAAATAGGGAGGTGAGTATGGAAGTTAAGAAGTCACTGCATGATGGTATTGTGATCCCTACCCTGACGTATGGGAGCGAGGCGTGGACCTTGCAAGAAGGGAACAAGTCAAGAGTGAGAGCAGTGGAAATGAGTTACTTGAGAGGAGCATGTGGAGTGACGTGGAGGGACAGGTTGACGAATGAAGAAGTGAAGGAACGTTGTGGGGTAGATGTGGATGTGGTTGAAAAGATTAGGAGAAATACACTGAGGTGGTTTGGACATGTGGAGAGGATGGAGAATGAAAGACTGACTAAGAGGGTGTATGTAGGTGAGGTGGAGGGAGGGAGAGGGAGGGGTAGACCGAGGATGAGGTGGAGGGATGGAGTTGAGAGGTATATGAGGGAGGGGGGGGTGAGCTGGGGGGAGGGGAGTCAAATGGTGGGTGACAGAGTGACTTGGAGGCGTTTTGTCTGCGGCCACCCTTTGCGGGATTAGGGCGTCGGGCTATAGATAGATAGATAGATAGACCTGCTTGTACTCCTCCCAAGCCCTTTCACTATATTGTACCTTCTTTTCACTTTATTCTATGCTCTTTTTCTTGCTTCATGTGCCACTCTACATCTGTTGTTAAACCATTCTTTCTTCCTTTCCATAACTGCGGAAAATATTGGGACATTTACTAACTCCTGTTATATACACTTCTATCAGAAACTCATATTTATCGTCAACATTTGTGATCATTAATCCAGTCTACATTTTGGAAAAAGTTCCTCAGGGAAGGAAAGTCTGCCTTCCCGTAATTGCATCTATTCTTCCTGTGTTTTTCATCCCTTTCTCCTTCCCTTACTCCCACCACTTCCATCTCAACAACCAGATGATCACTTTTACCAAAGGGGCATTGGTAGGTTATGTTCCTCACATCAGTTACCCTCGAGGACTCTGCCCCCTCCTCCCCAACTTCATTCTGATGATGAAGTTTTCAATCATGCTATCTGTGGACATATGAGGCCCCTAATAACATAGTGTACTGAGCGCCACTGCAAGCGAAACCAAGTTAAGTATACCAGTATGTAGCCCAAACCCTCTTTGATCTGGAAAGCAACCACGAGGTACAGAAAGCAAATGGCATTAGGGTCCTAATTCCCCTTCTGTAACACAGTCTCACTGCCCGCTTCACCTCAGTGGATTGACAAGCCTTCATGCTGGTCACAGAATGTACCAAGTGCCTCCCAGCAAGGTGTTGTCTGGTGTTATCAGATACAGTACTAGCATTATTTTATGCTCACAGTCATGCAGTTTTTTTTATGGCATTATTAATTTTTGTACCTCATTCTAACATAATGGAATATTTTAGCATAAAATTGCATGATTTTAAGGGTAAGTTAGCCATAATGTACAGAAAATGGAAAAGGCAGAGAGCTCAGCAAGATATTGGCAACTGTGATCTGGGAATCTGTTGCCATGTGATGCAGTTTTTTGTTTACCAGCCGGCCTAGAACACTGCAAGGATTAACTGGCTATTTTCAGAGCTGTTTTGGTGTTTTTTCTCATTGTCTCAAGAACATGAGTGACTCTAGTAGTGAGCAAAAAGCTGCTGGTCCTTCTCATAACAGAAAAAGAGTGAGGAGGCCACAGATGTGGGCACAAAACATTAGTAAGAAGCTCAGGAACACTTCATGCTAAAAAAAAAATAAAAAAAATAAAAAAAAGCACTAAAAAATATTCACTAGTTCTAAAGTTATGGCATTTTGAAAGTAATGCAACTTTAACTGCGTTTTTCTCCATTTTCAACATGTGGCGTTCGGTACACTATGTTATTAGGGGCCTCATATGTCATAGGGCCATCCACCCCCCCCATTTAGGTCCAGGACTCTGCAATGGTCTCCTCTTCTGACTCCTGCCTCCGATCCATTGACAGCACTTTTTTTCCAATCTATATAATATTACCTGCTGGATACTTCCCTCTCTGACATCTTAGACCAATTATGGCCACAGCTGAAAGACTATGGATGTTCTCCATGGCTGTCATCCCAATTAGTTTCACTGTTGCTCTCTGGAATGTTTCAAGCTTCCTACCTGCTAATATTGTTGTGATTAGTTCACCAGACCACTGCATGGATCTTGGCCACTTCTGACTAGCTGATGGCGTGCATTAAATGTGGACTTCCAAACTACCATAACATAGGGCCATGGTGTCTGTCAAATCTCTTCAAACCAACAAGACTGAATTTCTATGACTATAACAAAACACTCAACCATACTTTACAAGCAGTAAATTTCATGAAACCATTTACTACGCTGGGTGGTAACCATATAACCAAATTTTGGTGCCTGGTGGTTTAGTGGGTAATTATGCGCTCCAATTGGATTGAGCCGGTGAATGTTTATATCCAAGGGGTGGTTAGGGTTGACTGCTCATGTAATGCCACTCTGGAATGAGTGAGGCTGGTCACTCTCATCTTAAATGTCGGGACCAACTGCCTAGCCCCGGGCTCCTACGCTCCTCATGGGGCAATGTAGGACTGGATGATAGATAGACAGAAATTTCATGAAGGAAGATAAATACATTTTATGACTATGAGCAGTGCATCTGACAGAGGAAGTATGGATGCTAGTAGGGATGCACTGGAATGTCATTTTGCATGCATTTTGCCTAGAGAAAGGGGGAAGGGCACTGTTACATGAAAAAAAGTTATGAGATATAGTGTATACATTTAAAGAAATCCAGAAGTCTTCATGCAGTTACTGACTCACCACCAGTGCTAATAACTGCCACTATGTTGTTGTTCTTGCTGCTCCAAGCTCATTTAAATATAAACCTGGTGGAATGCAGGCTGAAACTGTCCTTCTCCTTAAGTCCAACATCCTTCTTTTGGGGTATAACGGGGAAATTGGGGGATGACTTTTTACTGCTGCATGAAGGCATCTCTCTCCATTATCTCTCCACTGCCAAATGTCAGTTATGATAAATGGAGGCTCATGCCATGTTTGCCATTATTGTGCTGTTTGTACCAACTCTCTTTTGATTTTTCTTGTGCAATTCATGTATACAGTAGTGCAAAGATTGTGTGATTAGGTTCTGTACCTTCTTTACTTCATCAAAGAGCACCAGACCTAGCTATGGTATTTACAGTTACAAATAAGCTCCTCAAAATGTGGGTCCCCCAAAAAAACATCTATCAGCAGAGCATTTTCAGGCAACAGATTAAATAAAATGCTAACTTAGCTCCATATGTACCAACAATCACTTAGGTATTCTATCTTGATTACTGTAGATGATTTTCTTTGGTGTAGAAATGACAACTACCAATCAAAGGTAATTAAAACACATCTACTTGAACAAAGTTATGCTAAAAAGTAAGGGGGGGGGTCAAGAATAATCCTATGGATATCCTGACACCTTAGTTTCATGTGGAAGGGTTCATGACACTAATCTCAAAGTATCTGGAGTCACTGGAGAAAGAACTTCATACTGTACCTTTTTTTTTTTTTTTTTTTTTAAGACATTTGAGACGCTAAGTTTATGACTAATGTTTGGGAGGGAATGGGATACTACCCTACCATCAGCAAATATCAGCAAGCTCATTTTCACCTTCCTGTCTCTGCTAAACAGAATTTTCCAAGATGGCAAGCACCGATCAAAGCAGAGCAATCATATCCACATGAAAGATCAACCCATATTGTACCCTTACTATGGCTCAGCCATTGATATTCAAGTTAGTAAAAAAAAAAATACAATTTCTACCTTATGACTGACCACTTCAAGTTATGAGTTTTTTAAAATCTCACATCCAACACATTCATTCAGGCAACAATTTGTTGCTTTCTTCTTCAAAAGATGTTGATGACAGTCACAAAGTTATTGCATTTTGTCCACAGTGTCATAGAATGGAAAATGTTGGGAACAACTGCTATACAAGGGTTTTGCAATTAGGGCCTTATTCTAAATGGTTTTCATGATTCTGTAACATATTAATGATTAGCCATGATGATGACTGAAGCTGCCATGGCTCAGTGGGTTAGAGCGTTCTGAACGAAAAGTCAGAGATTCGAATCCACCCAAGGGTCATTGGTAGATGTCAGGAAGGGCATCCGGTCATAAAGTGCTACACACTCCAAAAACCTAAGTCCCCTACCCAGGGGCAACACCTTAGCCCTTATTGACAAAAAGGGACACAGCGTAAAACTAAAAAAATAAATAAATCTATCTATCTATTGCCAGACGCCTCAATCCCGTTTGGGGTGGCCACAAACAAATCGCCTCCAAGTCGCCCTGTCCCCCGCCATTTCACTGCCCTGCTCCCAACTCACACCCCCCTCTCTCATATACCTCTCCACCCCATCCCTCCATCTCATCCTCGGCCTCCACCTCCCTCTTCACCCCTACACCTCACTCACATACACTCTCTTCGTCAGTCTTTCACCCTCCATCCTCTCCACATGGCCAAACCACCTCAGTGTGTTCCTCATAACGCTTCCTATCACATCCACATCCACACCACAACGCTCCTTTATATCCTCATTCGTCAGCCTGTCTCTCCATGTGACTCCACAGGCTCCTCTTAAATAACTCATTTCCACTGCTCTCACTCTTGACTTGTGTCCTTCCAACAACGTCCAAGCTTCACTTCCGTATGTTAGAGTTGGTATCACAATACTGTCATGTAGTAACTTTTTCACTTTCATGCTCACTTCCCTGTTTCTTATCACTGCTTTCAAAGAACCAGCAACCTTTCTTACCTGCTGTACCCTTTCAAGCACTTCACCCTCCAAACCTCCATCCTTACTCATCACACTGCCCAAGTACTTAAATGTACTCACATTTTCCAATTCCTCACCATCCAACCTCGCTGTACATTCACTGACTTCACCTCTCTCAAAGACCATCACTTTACTCTTCCCTACATTCACCTTTAGATTCCGTTTCTTACACACTCTCCCAAACTCATCCACCAAGCCTTGCAGCTCCCCTTCATCTTCACTCAACAACACAGTATCATCTGCAAACAACAGTACAGGGAGTTTCCAAACACTATCCTCTCTCACCAGGGCCACTCCAACATCCACTACCCTACCTTGTACCTCTTTTATTACCCCATCCATGTACAGATTGAACAACCATGGAGACATGACACATCCCTGTTTCAACCCAACTTTCAATGAGAAAAATTCACTTAGTTCACCATCCACACGCACTGCAGCCTTCGCACCATCGTACATACTCTTCACAGCATTCAACAACTTCCCATCTACTCCATATATTCTTAACACTTTCCACAATCCTTGTCTATCCACCCTGTCATATGCTTTCTCCAAATCCATGAAAGCCGCATACAACTTCTTTCCCTTCTCTAGAAACTTTTCCACTAAAGATCTAAGAATGAATATCTGATCTACACAACCTCTTCCCTTCCTAAAGCCTCCCTGTTCTTCTCCAACTAATTTCAATGTTCTTTCTCCAACTCTGTCAATAAGTATCATACCATACACTTTTCCTATTATACTAAGAAGACAAATGCCCCTATGAGTACCACACACTTCTTTTTCCCCTTTTCCTTTGTACAAGGGAATAATTATACCTGACTTCCAATCCTCCAGGACTCTACCTTCCTCCCAGGCCAATCTGCACATCTTCCACATCCATTCTACTACTATCTCTCCCCCATGCTTCAGCATTTCACCACACACTCCATCAATTCCTGGGGCTTTCCCCAATTTAACTTTCTTCATTGCTTCCACAACTTCTATCCTACTGATTTCTTCCTGTCTTCTCACCTCCCTCCTCCTCCCAGCCATTCCCCAGCCACTTATACTCGCATTACTTCCATCCTCTATGTTCAACAATTCCTTAAAGTGTTCTCTCCATCTGCTCACTTTTTCTCCCTTCTCCACTAGTAATCTACCATTTTTATCTTTCACTCCCCTACTAACTTCACTTCCACCCTGTCTTACTCTTTTCACCTCTTTCCAGAACATTTTCTTACAGTCCCTCCACTTTACACTCAAATTCCTTCCAAATTCCTCATCCACTCTCTTCTTACTCTCTCTTACTAATCTTTTCACCTCTGTCTTTCTTTCTACATATAACTCTCTCTTCTGCCTCTCAACTTCTTCCACGTCCCTAATTCTCATCCATTCATTGTATGCTTTCTTCTTTTGTGCCACAGCCCGTCTCACCTCTTCAGTCCACCACGCTGTTCCTTGCACACCCCTCCGTCTTCTCTTCCTTCCACACACCACATCACATGCTGCACATATTTCTTCTGTAAATATCCTACACACACCTTCCACGTCTCCCATCTGCTTCAATTCATATTTGCCCAATCGTTCCTCCACTTCTCTCTTATACTCTGCCTTTTTCTCATCCTCTTGTAACCTTTCCACTCTCCTTGCAACTACTCCTTCCTCTCGTCTTTCCCTTCTTCTATTCCTCCATCTTACTTGAATCCTAATTCTGGCCACCACCAAGTAGTGGTCAGAAAGTCCACTCCCCCAACCTCTATAAGCTCTTGCATCCATTACACATCTTCGCATCTTTTCATCCACACACACATAATCAATCATTGCCTTCCTTTCATTCAGTTCACCACCCACCCTTCTCATCACTCGCCATGTATGCCTGTGGATCATTTTATGCCTGAAGAGGGTATTGGCTATCACCAACCCCCTCCCAGCACAAATGTCCACTAACGCACTGCCATTCTCATCTATCTCAGCAGGCACACCCCACTCACCAACTATTCCATCCACCTTCACATTCCCTACTTTACCATTCATATCACCAATCAAAAACAATCTTTCATTCCTTCCAAAGTTTTCCATGCACACTTCTACATTTGTCCAGAACTCTTCTCTTACTCTTCTAGCACGATCTTCCGTTGGCGCATACACACACATAATCGCCCACATTTGTATTCCAACTTTCAACTTTACCCACACAATCCTTGACCCAACTGATCCATACTGTCTTATGCTCTTTTTCCATCTTTTACTCACAACTATACATACTCCTTCCTTTGCCTTCTCATTCTCACCTACTCCTGCACATATACCCCATCCATACTCCCATTCTCTCACACTTTCTCCTCTCCATTTTGTTTCAGTTATTCCACGTACATCCACTTTCGCACCCTCAAGCACCTGGACAATCTCTCTCTCTTTCACCTCATCATTCGCTCCTCTTACATTCCATGTACCCATTACCATGTCCTTTGTCCGGTCCTGGGTTGTCATCATTTGGTCAGTCCTTGTCCGAGGCTTATTGTTTGTTTTTTTAGTTAGTTGTTTTCCGGGGAGGGGCACTAACCCTCCGCCAACCCTTTTAGTCGCCTTTTACGACAAGCAGGGATACTGGGGGAGTATTCTTGAAAAACCCCCCTACCCCCACGTGAAGCTACAGAATGTGGTGAAAGTTTTTGGCATATCAGATAGGGCCAGGATACTGGGGGCTTGAATGATGAGTGAATGGAAGCATGTCCCATTGGACTGGGCAAACTTGGGCTGTCTGGACATTGCTACTCCTCACCCTGCCCTAGGGTGGGAAAGGAGGCCCGGGGAAAAATAAATAATAAATAAATAAAAATAAATAAAATAATGCTGTACATTATACCTAAATATCTCCTCATGTGTTAATGGTGCACACTAACTATATGTAAATAACAAAAGAGAAAGTGAAAGTGTGGCATGCAAAACAAACTCATGATGAAAAGATGCAATGATAACTCCTATGAATACAGGTAAGCCCTTGATTCACGCGAGGGTTAGGTTCCCAGACCCTTCGCGTATGTGGTAAATTCGCGTATATGTTCTGCCCTTGTGTGCACATAATTACGCATGTCTATTAAGTATATTACATCTGAATAATACTGTTTATGCACTACATACACCTTATAAACTAGCATAAAGTATGAAAAACAACAAAAATGTAAGAAATTTAACACTGAAACCTGACAAGCACAGGCGTAGGTGGAGACACTTCAGCAGCCTGGTGCACAAGCCCTCACTGCCTCCCATATGCTACATTCTGCCTTCTTTATTGTATGAACAGTTGACTCATTCACCCCAAACATGCGGTTCCAAGACAATTCACAGGCGTAGGTGGAGACACTTTAGCAGTCTGGTGCACTAGCCCTCACTGTCTCCCTTATGCTGTTCTCCTTCTTTACTGTATGAACAGTTGACTCACCCCAAACATACGGTTCTGAGACATTTCACCATCAAGTCAATTCACCGTCAAAACATGGACAATTCCCCATCATTCTATTAATATACTTATTATTGATTAATTAATACTTTAATAACTAATTTTCAGGGGGATTTTATAACTCATATAAGTAAAAAACTAATGTACTGTACTTGCTAAATAAACTGGTATGTAAATAAATGACGGGGAATCGTCCTGATGGAGAATTGTCGCCGACATTCCTCCCTGAAGTTTGCCCAACACTTTAACTTTCTCTGTCAGCAACATCACTTTACTAGTCCGTTTTGGTGTGTTACCACATGCATCACTAGCACTATGCTTAGGCCCCATGTTGGCAGACAAGGCAAGCAATCACTGGAAGGCAGAAAAATAAGCCACAAATAACGATTGGCCAGTCATGCATGGTTCGACCGTCGGATTCAAACTGACTGTGGTGGGTGGTAGGTAGACCGACCTCCCACACACACACACACACACACATATGTATGCACACAAGGGAGGAAACAGGGAAGAACCCCTGAATTATAGACCAGTGTCTCTAACCAGCATGGTCGCAAAATTGTGTGAGAGAATCCTGAAAGACAGATGGATAAGATATCTGGAAGAGATGAATATTTTGGCTGAATGTCAGTTTGGATTCAGAAGTGGAAGGTCATGTGTTTCTAACTTGTTGAGCTTTTACTCAAGAGCGATTGATGTGGTACAGGAGAGAGATGGTTGGGTGGATTGTGTGTACTTAGACTTAGAGAAGGCCTTTGACAAGGTACCTCATAAGAGACTAATGTGGAAACTAGAATATATAGGAGGACTAAAGGGGAAACTTCTGGAATGGATGAGAGACTTTTTGAGAGACAGACAAATGAGGACAGTAATAAAGGAAAAGATGTCTGGATGGAGGGAAGTAACAAGTGGAGTCCCTCAAGGCTCAGTGTTGGCGCCAGTAATGTTCCTGATTTACGTAAATGATATGGTAGATGGAGTGAACAGTTATGCAAGTCTGTTTGCTGATGATGTAAAGATCTTGAGGAAGATAAAGGCTGAGGAGGATTGTAAAATACTGCAGGAGGATTTGGATAGGATACACAATTGGAGCTGGACGTGGGAAATGAAATTTAATGTAAAGAAATGTAAAATATTGGAAATGGGTAAAATACCAGGAGACCATCACTGAATTATTTTTTGGGTAATGAATTAATCACAAAAAGGAGAGAAGAGAAAGATTTGGGAGTGCTGGTCCAAGATAGTTTGTCACCAGAAAAGCACATTAACAAGATAGTTGGAGAGACTTATAAGCTCTTGACTAACATAAGAGTAGCATTTCATTATATGGATGAGGAAATGATGAAAAAATTGATAGTGGCCATGATCCGCCCCAGGTTAGAATATGCAGCGGTAGTGTGGTCCCCACACAAAAAGAATGATATAAACAAGATTGAGAGAATACAAAGAACAGCAACCAAGATGGTCCCCAGTCTGACAGACCTGTCTTACAGAGAGAGGCTGGAAAAACTGGATTTGTCTTCATTAGAGGAAAGGAGAAAGCGGGGAGACATGATTGCGGTGTTCAGGACCATGGTGGGAGTAGATAAAATTGACAAAGAGGATCTGTTTGTATGGGATAAGAGAGCAACAAGAGGACATGGAATGAAATTGAAAAAGTCAAGCTGTTTGAAGGATATCAAGAAATATAGCTTTCCTTACAGAAGTATAGACTTATGGAATAGCCTGGACAAAGAGATCATCCAGTCTAAAAACTTAAACGAGTTTAAAGTTAAATTCGACTTATTGAGAAACAGCGACGGAAACCCACGAGCATAGTACATTCCGTGTATATCACTATCTATCTATCTATCTATAGCCCGACGCCCTAATCCCGCAAAGGGTGGCCGCAGACAAAACGCCTCCAAGTCACTCTGTCACTCACCATTTGACTCCCCTCCCCCCAACTCAACCCCCCCCTCCCTCATATACCTCTCAACTCCAGCCCTCCACCTCATCCTCGGTCTACCCCTCCCTCTCCCTCCCTCCACCTCACCTACATACACCCTCTTAGTCAGTCTTTCATTCTCCATTCTCTCCACATGTCCAAACCACCTCAGTGTATTTCTCCTAATCTTTTCACAATTGTTTATATTAGGTAAATACTTAAATATTTGGAACGACTTAGACAAAGAGGTGGTGCATGAGAAAAACATTTATGTGTGTAAAGGTAGACTTGATAAATGTGGATATGGAGACAGGACAGTACGAACATTGCTCAATTCCTGTATACTACAAATAGGTAAAAACAAATAGGTAAATACACGGCCAGCAGGTTGGCATTTTTATATTTTGTTTATTTCTCTTGTATATTAAAATTATTTATTTGAATACTATAATTTTGTTTTAATTATTGTACGAAAAATTCGTGGATAACCGAAATCGTGTGAAAAAAGTTCGCGTGAATTAAGGGCTTACCTGTATTTCATAAGTGGTACCTACGAAGCCAAACCATATCATTACATGAACTGTCTTCACTGATCCGAGACTTACCTCTTAACTTTTCCAAGGCATCCATCTCAGCCCCATAGTCCATTTTATCATCATAGTTAACTCCCTCGGCATCTGTCATTGTCACTGTCTCGTATTCCTCCTCATCTTCATCTTCCTCACAGGCATTTTGAGAACCATCTTGAGAGAGGGTGTCAACAGGAGCCAATTCATTATCACCTTCCATGATGGCACTATCATCATCTCCATCACCCTCAATACTTTTCTCTTCTGTCAAGAAAAACATAGAATGAAAGCTATTAGTAATGGAATGTTCAAATAATGCAGCTTAAAACAATGTATACATCATCATCATCATCATCATCTGGACCTCCTTTCAGGCAGGTGAGGAGTAGTTGCATCCACATTACCAAAGTTTGCCCAATTCAAAGGGCCACGCTTCCATTCACTCATCACTCAAGCCCACGGAATCCTGGCTCCATCTGATAGGCCACAAGGTTTCCACCACGTACTGTAGCTTCACATATACAGTACCTATCCAATCGAGTCAGTCCAAATGCTGTCACTTTAAAATGGGGTGCCAAATTCCTGTCCATACGCTTCTCTCCACAAAATTCATCCAGCCAGCTTGATCGCTTGTCAGTCCCTTAGTCATACCAAATTCCATACCTCTCTTCCTCCCATGCTCATTCACCATATCTCTCCACCTTCTTCTTGGCCTACTTCACCTCCTCCCTCCTTCATATTCGCTCAGATATTTTTTCACCACTCTATTGTCATCCATTCTCTCCACATGACCATACCATCTCAGTACACCTGTACACTCTCTTTGATTCTTGTGTCTACAGACTTCCTCACTCAGCATCTTTCATGAATAATATTATTCTGTATCCTATCCACTCTCTGTACTCCACATACATTCCTCTTCAGTCTCATCTCCACTGCACTTTTCATTATCATGCCACACCATAGTCTCACACACCCGTATGTTAAAGCTGGCACTAACACTCCTTCATGTAAGCCTACAAATTACTGTAACTGTGTTACAAGGAAGTCTTCATGTAACTGAACTTGCTAGAAGCTTAGACATTCTGAAATGATAATGGATATTATTAATATTCCATGCATGGCTTCACTGTACAAAAATGCATGCGAGCAGGTACAAATGCATGTAACTAGTTGTGCAGCACGACATGCTAAGGTGAAGCGGCTGGAGGTAAACAAAGCTTTTGAAACTTTGATGGTCAGCTGATAACTTAGTGAAAAGTGAAAATACTGATGTCCTGCCAACAAATTTTACTTCTCCTCTGACTGACAATGTGATGATCCATGATAATGATGCATTTGATGATGATGATGTGATGACAATGAGATGATGAGAGATGAAAAGATAATGCACTGGGATAGGATAACGTGTGAAAGGTTGATTTCGGAGGGAGTGCAGCAAAGTGTGCATGAGATACCTAGCAGCCAGAAGCAGAAACTTTTGTGGTGCAATATTTTAAATTCAATCAGCAGAAAGAATCCCATCCAGAAAAAAAAAGAAAGAAAAAAAAAAGCAATCAAATTCACAAACAAAATTCCTGAAAAAAATAAGGGATTAGTGTAGTTTTTCAAGTTCTTGTGTTTCCTCAACATCATTCCTCACTATCACACATATTAAACTAGTTTACACTATCTTTTTCTTGGCTTCTGATGCCTGCTCTAACCCATAAACCCTTACGTGCAGCTGCTGTTGTGATCCCATGCTCAACTGAACATGAACCCAGTGAACTGCAGGCTAAGGTTGCCCTTCTAATGCAGTCTACCTTCCTACTGCTAGAGTTAGGATGGGAGATGAAAGATGTTTGTATACCTGGCCAACAGAGCCACCTGATTATATCAGTGCCATCTCATGAATGCATCCTTCTCCAGCGCCTATAATGTCTATGGTAAAGTCCTCATTATGTGCCTCCCTTTTTTTTTTTTTTTTTTGCAATTAGGGAAAAAATCATCATCATCTAATCCTGTGTTGCCCCGTGAGGAGCATAGGAGCTCGGGGCTAGGCAAGTTGGTCCTGACATTTAAAATGAGAGTGACCAGCCTCACTCATCCCTGAGTGGCATTACATGACCTATAAATCCCAACCACCCCTTGGATATATACCTGCCCAGGCTCAATCCGACTGGAGTGCCTTAATTACTCACTAAACCACCAGGCGTCATAATTTGGTTATGTGGTAACCACCCAGCGTAGTAAATGGTTTCCTGGTGTACAGGAAACCCTTGTCACTCAGTGCAGAGTCACCTGTAGACAGAAGGAAGAGGAAAGAATGAAGGAAAGAAAGACAGAAGGGGAAGGAAGGAAAGAAGGAAGGAAGAGAAGAATGGGCAGTGGGCCAAGAGCAGCACTACATCGGGGGCGGGAAGCCTATTAAAAGCACATTTGCTACCTATAAATCAGATTTACCACTTTCACCTAATGCACAGCTGTATGAAAAAAGTATTGATATTCTGTAACACACCACTGATATACTGTATACACTTCCATCATCCTTGTCAAGTCAAATTATATCTAAACAGTATTGGTGAAAATATTAAGAGGGTGCAGTATCTATAAACTGTTAACTGTATTTCTGATAACCAAGAGATGTGGCTATTCATAATATACTAAAGACTGACATAAATCAGTACCCATACAATGTATCAATAATACTATACACTACAGAAGTCAACACACCTCTCCAGTGAGAATATTATACCAGTCAACCCTTTTCAGTTGAGGGAGCTTAGACTTACCAGAGTGATTAATCAATAAATCATATTTCTGTGTCACCTTACCATCATCACTGTCAATAATCCATGCTGCCTGGTACTCTGAAGTGCCCCGAGGAACACGTTTGGTGCGGGTCTTGGCTGTGGCGAGAGCAGCTGCCATGACATCTTCAGCCTCAGCAATCTCATCATCACTTGGATAAGTTTGCTCTCTCTCCAATGGATTAACCTGACAAACAAAACAACTGTAGTATGAAACAGGGGCGCAGCCAGAAATATAATTTGGGGCGGGGGGCCACAATGACTAACCATGAGAAATATAAAAACACAATGCACTTCACACACAACGCACTGCACTATACATATTCCGTAGTTAAGAGTTCCGCTAAGTTGCCTGTAGCTATTCATGCTGAAATATTTCACTGAGAAATATACTTTTTATAATCATGAAAGGCTTTGTCCACCTCTTGCATCGTAAAAGGTACAGTTCCTGCTAATAAGACAGGTCCACCAATGATTGATATATTGCTGAAAATCATCATCAGTATACATTGTATCATCACAAACTGGCCAGTTGCATTTCTCAGTTCCTCTCCTTTCCAAAAATTTCATTGTACAGCTCTTTGTCCCTACTTTTAACATTATACCAATATATTCTTTTTTGCCATAATTCATATCACAGTATTTTCTCTCTTTAGGCATGTATGCAACCTGAAAATGAGAAATATCTACTTGTTGACAACCAAAACCACCAAAAATACTGCAAACTACAAAATATAGTACTGTAGTATATAATGCATGAAAAATAGGTTTTTCCTTCTGAAAATCACAAATGAAATTGTTGTCCCAGCTCACCCTGGGTAAAAAAAAAAAAAAAAAATGGTGGGCGAGTCGGGACAACTGTCTATTAATCCTTCAGCTCTGCTCTGCTGTAAAAATGCATTTTCTGGAGAAAAAAAAAAAAAAAAACTAAAGATTTCACCCACCAAAAAGTAGACCTTTATCTCTAAAACTGACTGTAGGAGAGGAAAATTGGCAAAATATGTATTTTCAAACATGAAATTCTACAAAGGTCAAAATGCTACCCTTTCACATTTGCACACTTTTCATGCATTATTCATGGTTCTGTAGAAAACTAGTATTAACAACATTTGTAAAGCTGGGGCAAGGATGTTGAACGGCCACCATAACATGGAAATGTCTTGGCATCTGGCACTGCAGTGCCCACTGTTCCAACTCATCCCGCGTCCTGAACTGTCCCAACTCACCACACTCAACACTAATGTCTATGAAAATCCATCGTCTGTTAAATACTTCACTTAGTTCAGTGAGGATTAGTTTACTTCAGTGATGGTTGCCACACAAGGCACAGGTAGCTAAAGCCTGAAACATATCACACAAAAGATCTTAAATCAATCATTGGCTTCCACTTTCTGTGTGCACCTACACTTATATCCCATTGGAGCCCAGTGTCCTCAATATGGGACAGAACTGGGAATTTTCAAATGTTAAAAAAGTAGGGAACCCCCGGGTAGGGACCTATTAGCTTCGTGACTACGAGTCGACAGGCGGAGGGCAGTACGCTTAGTACCCTGTTTTAAAGGTTGTGTGGGTGTAATGCTGGAGTGATTTTCATTGCACCCTACACTGTTTTCAATTAATTACTGGTACTTCACTTGCTTATCCTTGACTGTTGTGTTAAGTTACCGGCATTGTGTGAAAATAAGGTATTGTGTAGAATGCCCAGGTATTCGACAGCATGTCTAGCATTTTTTGGCAAGGTATGAAATAAGCTTATTTCATTCTGACTTCATACATTTTACCTAGGGATTTTATTAGAATGCTAGGTATTCTGTAGAATGTCTAGCATTTTTATGGCAAAGTATAATAAACAACAGGGGGTTAGGCTGGGATAATCTAGGTTAAGTTTAAGTTAGGTTAGGCTAGGTTAGGTTAGGCCAATTTAGAAAAGCGCTATGTTAGGCGTTTACCAAAATTAACCTAACCTAACCTACCTATATCGAATATGAACGTAGCTTAGACTATCCCAGCCAAACCTAACAGCAGTCTATATTAGCCTAACATACTGAAATAACTGATTTCACATTTGCCGGTTTGCTATAGTTTGGTCGTTCCTCACTTTGCCTAAAACAAACACGGTAATCTACAGAATACCAAGGAAATGTGTACAGGTGATTTTCTTAGACCTTGTCTTGAAATTTTAGCATTACATAGTTTACCTAGGCATTATATGTGACGGGTTTCCCCACATTGCCAGTAACATAAACACTCACTCTCGCCTCTCATCTCCAGCTGATTCTTAAAGCTCTGTGACTGCCCCAGTGTTTCTGTGTTCTGCCGTCTGATTGGTCAGAAGAGTCTCAGCTGACGCACGAGATTTACCCCAAAACATTCACTACAGTTAAGGCTAGCCTTAGCTAAAGCCAATGCACGAAACTTAAGTCACCCTTCAGACAAGGCAAGGGGTAGTCGTGCATGGGCCTTAGAGGCAGCCGTAGGGCCGCCTTTAATATTTCATTTAAGGCCAGCCTTAAGGCTGCCATCCGACGGAGTTCTGTGCATCCCTGCCCTGTTCTGTAACCACTCTAGCTACTGCTTCCTCTTTTCCTTCACTGGTTTCTTAACCTTTTCATCCCACCATGCCGTACCTTTCATCTTTGTTGTTACTCTTGTCACACCATGTAGTGCCCGGAAATGATAATGAGTCGTATCCAGTTTATTTTACGACCAAAAGGTCGGCTAAGTGAGAGTGTGTGGCCAGGGTGTAGCTGTTTCCATGAGAACGTGATCAGAATGTAGATTAAGTTACCTATTTGCTAAGTCTTTTTTTTTTTCTACTGTAATTTATTAGTATTCAGTCTCTATAATAAAATCTCAAGTGGGAAGGAATATATTCCTACGGTCACACAATCTACCATCATGTACACATGCACAAGTGGTGTGAGACATGATGATTTTCATTGTTTATCCGATGCAAGTGTACTGAGAGAGGTTGTGATGAATGATTATTGTAACTAAAGAATGTCATTTTTGGGGGGTAATCAATTGTAAGGGGAAAAGCATAACACTGAGTCTATCATGAGTCTATAGTAATGTCACTCTCATCTTAAATGCCAGGACCAACTTTCTTAGCCCCGGGCTCCTACGCTCCTCATGGGGCTATGTAGGATTAGATGTTGGATGGATGGATGTGAGCTGTCATCCCCCCCTCCCCTTTCCACCACGCACGATTGACGTGTTGGTCGCACACCGGCTGTGAGGCGTGGAAGATGGTCAGTGTGGTCATCTTTGTTTCACACAATGCCATCACAGCATTTCTCGCACTCTTGAACACGTAAACTACTTCCACCCTCTTGTTCTCCTCATTCACACCTCTCTCATTCCACATGGCCATGCGAATCTACCCATTTGGTTGGGGCCCTGGGCAGGTATGGGGCCTCTGAGGCTCTCTGAAACATTTGCCAGCATTAATTTTTTTTTTTTTTTTATGCTAGGAAGAAGGAACCAAAGGCCATGAGACTGCAAAACTGTTCCTTGCAAGAGAAAAACAAAATACAAGAGAGAGCCAAAATCAAGATCCGATTGTTTTGAGACGCCTGGACACACTGCGTTCGAAAGACTGGAGATCATAGCTAGCAGGAAATACAGACAGAGGGAGACAGTTCCAGAGTTGACCTGTTGCATAAATGAAGGACTGGGAGTAACAGTTAGCTCTTGCATCAGAGAGCTGGACAGAAAAAGGGATGAGAGTTTGCTGCTAGATGGGTGCTACACGCCCATCATAGAGGTGGAGGAATACAAGCAGACAGTTCAGAGGAGCAGTAACCATTGAAGAAGTGATAGAAGAGAGATAAAGATGCAACACTGCAGCAAAGAGACGGAGGTTGAAGGGAGCCAGTAAGAGGAGGAGAGTTAATGAGACGAAAAGCCTTTGACTTCACCCTATTGAGAAGAGCTGTACAGTATGTGGGGAGCCTCCCCAGACATGAGAGTTGTACTCTAAACAGGGGCGGATAAAACCCCTGTATAGAGTCAACAATTGTGCAGGGGTAAAGAAGGAATGGAGTTGGCTTAGCACACCTAATCTCTTGGAAGCAGATTTTACAAGAGATGTAATATGATCTTTCCAAGATAAGTCCCGAGTGAATGAAACTCCAAGCATGTTCAAGGATGATGCAGGATCAAGATGAATATTATTAAACATTAGCAGGTACACCTGTGGAAGATTTTGTCGGGTTGATAGGTGCAAGAACTGAGTCTTTGATGCATGAAAAACAACAAGATAGTGGAATCTGGAGGACACTTAACCTGGCCAAAAACCCTGGTTATATGGTTACCACCCAGCATAGTAAATGGTTTCCTGGGTATAGGAAACCACTTGGCTTGTCACTCAGTGTAGGGACCATAAGGCATCCCTACACAGAGTGAGTGGATGATGGGCACCCCCACCTACCACAATATGTCATGTTTATAAAAACAGACATTGTTCATATACAATGAGATGTTGGTAATGTAAGAAGTTGTTTGAATGTTTCCGGTAGGCATCGGACCCCCAGTGCACCAATACTTTTGTGACCCATAGTACATCTATAAGAGGTCTTTCTTAACCTCTTCTTTACCGAATTTCCAAAATGTGTACCACCATACTCAAAATGAAATTTCGGCAGCGGAACCAAATATGATCGTGAGTACTAGGGTACTCACGATCATTATAGGGGCCTATTGGGCTTCCTCTTCCTCGGGTTTTGTGCTTTATGATCACATTTGTGATAACATATGGCAACTCTGCCATTGATGCTGCACTCCCCTGCCATGGGGCATAGTTTTATGAAAATGAAATACAGTATGTTGTATAGGTCATTGTACCCTATATATTTTGAATTTGGTACATATAATGCCCTATAACATGTGATAAAATATAGCCAGATAATACTTCTTGGTAAGGGGACTCTCGGTAGCTTAGCAAGAGTTGTGGTACCGTAGGAAAGTGTGTTGAGGCACGCCGTAGATTTTTTCAAGCAGCCACACGTGTCAGTGCCTTTGGATTTACTTCAGTGCTATGGCTTCCTACGAGAGTGAATCCGACTTGGATAGTGACTTAGAAGTGTCTGACGATGAAACACAATCTGACATAACTGTGAGCGACTCTGATGAGTACATGCCCGACAATGACAGTGAGGTGAGCAATAGTTGTGGAGGAAGTGATACTGATTCTGATATCAGTTTGGCCAGTTCACCATTGCCACTCCACGACCTGACTGCACTTCCCACATTCAACATCCTGGCAAATCCCTTTGCTGACCATCGTCCCACTCCCTTGCCTGATATCATCGATGATTTTGAGGATGTGCATCCAGGAATACTTGCACAGCATAAGGCAGAAACCATGTCGGCCCTGGACGGCTTCCAGCTGTTTCTATCGCATGATATCGTCGACTCCCTCTGCCTTTGTACCAATGAGAGAGCTAATAAATTTTTCAGAGAAAACCCAGCCATAAGAGGATCAAATTTATGGGCAGAAAGTGGCGTGATGTGACTCGGGATGAAATGTATGTTTTCACTGCCCTGCAGTTGCTGATGGGAGTGACCAAACTACCCAAGATTTCTGACTACTGGAGTACCTCATTACTTGGCAAGGGGCCTCCCGTATAACATGCCTCCATCGTGAGCAGAAACCGGTTCCCACAGATACAGAGGTTCATTAGGTACTCCCACCCTGATGATGCGGATACCATGAAACCCTTGACGAGGATTGCAAGAAGAGGCCACCTCCTATTTCTCTGCTGGGGAAAACTTTGCCTGTGATGAGTCTCTCATCCTCTACAAGGGCCGTTTACACTTTAGGCAGTACATAAAGACAAAGAGGAAGCGATTTGGATTCAAACTTTTCTCTGTACGATCTAGCTCACCCTGTAGCAGGGGGTACACCTGGAATTTCTGCCTATACACACCCCGCCTGTACGACCGTATGTTGGAACAACCGGAGCTACAGTCCCTTTCAAAGTCTGAATGAGTCCCTGTCTTCCTCATGATGGACCTCCTCAATAAAGGAAGACACACTGTACTAGATAATTGGTACTCTTCCCTCCGCCTTGCCGAGTACCTGTTTGCTCATGACACATTCATGACAGGTACAATCCCTCCCAACTGAGGTGTTCCCAAGATGGTGAGGGATGAAAATCTTCAGAAGGGACAAGCCTTGTTCGCCAGGAAGGACGAGACCCTCATCATCAAGTTTCGTGAAACAAAGTATGTCAGTCTCATCACTACAAAATATGAGGCTGGCTTTGTGGAACGCACTTGCCATCTGAGGGGGGGAAGACAAGAGTTTGTGAAGAAGCCAAGTCCCACCCAACGCTACAATGACCTAATGGGCTCAGTTGATCTGGTGGATCAGCTTCTTGAACCAACTGACCCCACCAGGAAGTCCTATTCCTGGTTCAAGAAAATAGGACTACACATTATTGCTTGAATGCTCCTCAACTCACGGACTATCTTCATGAACCTCAATCAGCAAAAAAAGTGGATAGAGTATGGGGACTATATTCGACTGGTCATTCACGAACTTCTCTCTGAATACTCCCTTGGTTATGCTGCACTAGTGGAGGTGCATGAGGTAAAGAAATCATCTCCCAGGAAGAAGGACAAGAAGAAGGCTAGGCGAGGGGAGGGGATGCAGGTGGATGAGGCTGGTGTCTGCCATGGTCTGCTGGTCATACCTGCCACCGAGAAGAAACGATGGCCTCAAAAACGGTGCTGAGTGTGTCACACAGAGGGTATGGCAAAGTTTTCCAGAGAGAACTGCCCTGCCTGCCCTCAGCAGCCTGGTTTGTGTTCAGTGGAGCACTACCGTGCCTGGCACTCCCGGTAGGCACTGTGGCATACCTGGTGCACCTGCCTCGGGGTGCGCCACCTGCCACACCAACCTGCCTCGGTGCGTCTGCCTCGGAGAGCATCACCCCACCCCCACCTACTTTTGACCTGCCTGCCACCTACCTCATTCTTCATGGATCTTCTTCAAACTTACAAGGTAAATAATATAATCAATATTTTCTTCTCTGTTCATTCATTTATATCGCTATCTACTATATTTATCTGTATATCGTAGGTTTACTAAATCAATTGGTTAGAAATGTAGTATTATTACTGTATGTACATTATTATAACATATCATAAACACATCTTGTGGTCAAAATTTACTTACCAATACAAAAATAAATAATATAAAGCAAGTAGAACCGATGTAATGATAAAATAAATACTACCCCACGAAAGAGCCATGCCTGGGGGAAATTCGGTTTGGCGGTGGGGGGGGGGGGGTGCTGAGCAGGGGGGACAGAAATACGGTAACGAAGGGGTTAAGGTGACTGAAATGCAGCATGAATAAAACAGAGATAACATTTTGCTGAAGTAATTATTCTTCACTTAATTCTTTTCAGCCCTCTCCTTTAGCCCTTTATCTCCTTTAGCCTGTTTACAAACCTCAATGATACTACAGAGAGATGTCTTTATCAAATGGCATCTATACAGTCAAGGAATTTTACTGTCTGTCCAGTTATACATTTTTCCTCAGCTCTCTCCCTTTCCCCTGAAAGAGAAGGGTTAACTTCAGACTACAGTTCACCGAGTTCATGCTCAGATGAACCTGGGGCTACAATCACAGCTACTAACCTCATTAGTAGCTGTCAGCGATTCTTGTTTCTCAGGATCAGCCTCCTCCAGTAGATATGTGCTATCATCAAGCCTGTCTTCCTCATTCCGTCTTGGCATTAGAGGGTGAGGGTCCTGGTGAGAGTCTATCCTGGACATTTGATAGTCCCCCCACCCGGGTATATGGATCAATCCATTGACAGACAGCTCTCGTCCACGTACATAACCCTCCATTTTCAGAGTTCCTGTTGACCCCTATGGATACAGGTTTGATTATACACCAGGTATGTATGTATGTATATACAGTATAATGATGATGACTGACAATGACAATGACGATGATGATGATACCTTAGGACCATTTATTAACCTCTTTCATCCAATGATGTGCCTTTTCCAGACAATTTTATTCACTACAAGACATAAGACCAATAAAGTCATCTAGTGGTGTTCCTATTTACCTCCTTCAATACAGGACACCTCCCCCAGACTGAATAAAATCACTTGGGGGCAACGTAGGATTAGATGATGGATGGATGGATGGAAGG
This sequence comes from Coenobita brevimanus, assembly GCF_032717465.1. Classification (NCBI taxonomy): domain Eukaryota; kingdom Metazoa; phylum Arthropoda; class Malacostraca; order Decapoda; family Coenobitidae; genus Coenobita; species Coenobita brevimanus. The sequence continues at coordinate 123,603 of NW_027642515.1, read as the reverse complement.
TGGTGTCCTGAGTAAAGTGAAACAAGTCACTGGAATGAAGAGACTTAGGGAAGTATTCATCACATCATCATCATCATCGGGACCTCCTTTCCTACCCTAGGGCAGGGTGAGGAGTAGCAACGTCCAGACAGTCCAAGTCTGCCCAGTGCAATGGGCCACGCTTCCATTCATTCATCATTCAAGTCCCTAGAATCCTGGCTCTATCTGATATGCCAAAAAACCTTCACCACATTCTGTTGCATCACCTAAACATACATGACAGAGTCAATCTCAATGCTGTCATGTTAAAAAGGAGTGCCAAATCCCTGATCATGCGCTTCTTCTCACAACATTCATCCAGTCAGCTCGATCTCATCAGTCCTTTAGCCTAACCGACTTCCATATCTCTCTTCCTCACACACTCATCCATCCTATCCCTTGCCACCTCCCTCCTTCAAATCGCTCAGATATACTGTACCTTGTTCACCACTCTATTGTTATCCATTCTCTCCACATGACCAAACCACCTCAGTACACTCTCTTCAATTCTGGTGTCCAATGACTTCCTCACTCCGCATCTTTCATGAATCACATTATTTTGTATCCTATCCGCTCTCTGTACCCCACATACATTCCTCAGCAGTCCCATTTCCACTGCTCTCACTCTTGACTTTTCATTTTCATGCCACACCATAGTCTCACACCCATATGTTAAAGTTGGCACTAACATTCCTTCATGTAGGCCCCATACAGCTGCCACACTCAAGCCTCTGTTTCTTATCATGGCCTCTCTCTTCGATCACTGTACCCAGGTATCTGAACTCTCTCACAAATTGCAGTCTCTCTCCATTCACTGTAACATCACACAGGGAGTCACCTTCTCTCTCGATTACCATCACTTTACTCTTCTCTACATTTACTCTCATGACACGACACTCACAGACATAAGCAGAACTCTGCACTAGTCTACCAAGTTCTTGTTTGGTATCTGCATGTAGCACTGCATCATCAGAATACAACAAATTTGAGATACTCCATCCATCACCATTCATTACCAACACCATCCCTCTTTCCATTACTCGTGTTTTTACTTCTCTCATCATCCCATCAATATAAAAACTGAACAACCATGAGGAGATCACACAACCTTGTTGCACTCCTACACTGATCATGAACCATTCATTTAGATGCCCGTTCACCCTTAAACTGTACATGCCTCATTATCATCATAAAAACAATTGACGGCAGCTAGCAGCTTACCGTCTACACCGTACATGCGCAAAACCTTCCGCAACCCTTCTCTGTCTACTTTGTCGTATGCCTTTTCCAAATCCACAAATCACATAAACACCTTATAGTCATTCACACAAGCCTTCCCCACTATCTGTCTCACGGCAAAATATTTGATCCACGTATCCTCTGCCACTCCTAAAGCCACCTTTTTCATCACTCACTAGTTCTGATATCTCTCTTTCTTTTTCTATTATAATTTTCATACATCTTCCCTTTCACACTCAATAAACTTACGCTACGATAATTCTTGCACTCACTTCGCTCACCTTTATTTCTGTACAGGGGTACAATCACAGCCTTTTTCCACTCTGCTGGCGGAGTTTCACTCATCCAAGCCTTCTTACATGTTTCCAACAAGCACTTCAATCTGCTCTCTCCATTACACTTAAATCATCTCTGCATACACCTCATCAACCCCAGCTGCTTTCCCATTTTTCAGCTGCTTCACAGCGTTTTTCAACTGTGCAAGAGTCACGTTTCCTGGTATTGTATTCCTTCTCTGCACGCCTCCAAAACCAATCATGTTTACAGCTGCTCTGCTCTCTCTTTTCCCATTCATCAGCTTTCAAAATATTCTTTTTATCTGGTCCTTACTTTATCTTTATAGGTTAATATTCTACCACTTACATCCTTCACACTTTCGCATTTCTCTCCGCTGTCACTTCTACATTTCCGCACCTCTTTCCAGAATAACGTCCAATTTTCAGGGTACGTAATTTGCATTCATTTTCTTCCTAGATCATCATTTACCTCCTCCTTCCTTTTCACTAGTCTCTTTACATGCTTCTTGCTCTCAAAATATTCCATTCTTATTTCAACAAAACCCCTGTTCTGTAACAACTCTAAGCACTTCTTCCTCTTTTCCTCCACTGCTCTCTTAACCTCTCCATCCCACCACGTCGTAACTTTCTTCTTTGCTGTTACTCTTGCCATGCCATACACCACTTTAGCATCCCTAACTAAGCAATCCCTATATGCATTCCACACGCTGTCCAGATCCATTTCAATCCAATTCACTGATTCCAACTCCTCCCCTACCTTCGTCCTGTATTCATCTGCCATTTCTTTGATCCTCAGCTTCTCGACTTGCAGTCTTTCTCCCTGACTGCTCCTCTGTCTTCTGGTCCACCTCACTCCTCTCAGCTTGATCTTGCATACCAAAGTCATATGATCTGACAGATCTCTACATCACCCTCTCGCGGCCCTCATATCAGCAACCCTTCTCAGCATTGAGCATGTAATCAATTGGGCTCCTTTCAACACGATCCCCGTTCCCTATATACCATGTACAGTTTATTTATGTGCATCTTTGTGTTCGAAATATGAGTCACAAATGCACAACCTCCTTTCCTGACACACATCCTTCAGCTGCTTCCCAGTATCATTTTCTCCTGGTACTCTATTACAACCCATTATGTCATCCTCAGGACCAATGTCTACTCTTCCATTCATATCGCCCATTACAATCACTTTATAGCTCCCAGGCATTTCTTCCACTGCTTTATCCAGCTCATCCGAAAGCCTGTCTTTCTTTCTCTCACTCCTGTCAACACACGGTGCATACGCAACAATCACTGCCACTTTCACCTTCTCAAACTTGAACTTGACATTCATACATCTCGAGCTGACACAACTGTAATCTTTCATTCCACTCTGCCAAACCTGATTCATCAACAAAGCAACTTCTTCCTTGCATCTTCCTCGCCCATTCATGCCAAAACATTTCACACCCTTCCACACCTCCACTTCACATCTTTTAATCTTTGTTTCACACAATGCCGTCACGACATATCTTGCACACTTGAACTTATTCACCACTTCCACCCTCTTGCCTTCCTCATTCACACCTCTCACATTCCATATGGCAATGTAAATCTGCTCATTTGGGTGGGCCCTGGGCAGGTATTGGACCCTACGAAAAATTTGCCATGACTAAATGATTTTTAGATGGGGAATCTGGGGGACACTTAACCCAGCCATAAACCCCAGTTATGTGGTTAACACCCAGCGTAGTAAATGGATTCCTGGGTACAGAAAACCATTTGTCTTGTCACTCAGTTTCCTGTACCCTGGGAACCATTTACTAAGCTGGGTGGAAACCATATAACCAGGGTTTTTGGCCTGGTTAAATGTCCCCCAGATTCCCCAATTTAAAAATCAATTAGTCATGGCAAACGTTTTGGAGAGCCTTGGAGGGCCCAATACCTGCCCAGGGCCCCAACCAAATGGGCAGATTCACATGGTCATGTGCAATGCGAGAGGTGTGAATTAATGTCAAAAATTTTCATGTCTCCAGTAATGTACACCCTTACACTAGAGCACGTTCATCTCATGCCCCTAATTTTCACAATGCATACACTCCTTCAAACCAACTGCAACAAAGGATTTATAGGAACAACATGCTGAAGTGAGCTGTTTTCTTATAATCCAATAGGTTTGCATCCAGATGAGCCTGGGGCAACAACAGCAACAAAAACAGTAACATACCTCCTCCACAAATTCAACATGCTCTGCCATCATATGAGGCCTGTGATCACGAAAGAAGATTGGCCGTTGCCGCTGCTGTCCAATTTGTCGCAGAACTAGCAGTGCTTCCTGAGGCCGAGTGATGCTCATGACACGACCAGGCCCAGGAAATCGCACCTCTATCTCCCGCGCTAGTCGTTGCCTTCCCTGCTGCTGTCTCTAGAGGCCAAACAGTAAAAATTACAGTTTTCTACTTATTTATTCATTGCAGACATTGGCTGAAAATACACAGATCTTTTATCTACTATCCTAACCTAAGGGAGTCAACAGGTTACAATATTGCAATAAGGCATGAAAGGAAGATGTTCAATTGCAGTTTGTACTCTTTATATACTGCTTTATCTTTATATATGATTCTTGGCAATGATGTCCACTGCAAATTACAAAAGCACTGCCCATTAAAGCTCCAATGCGGCCTTTACAAACAATTTAATGTCCCACCAACCCCCCATTTAAAAAAACAGTTTTATAATCAAGTGGTCATAATATTTTGGCATATTTCTGATATATACTGAGGACTGACTGCATATGGATCATTTTGCTCTCTTAAGAGTATTGAAAACATTAAATGTCTACATCAAATACACAAATATATACCTATGAAATACAAAAGGTAGTGCTGTAACTCCATATAAACACAAACAGTTTTCTACACTCAGTAACTAAAAGACTGTACCATGAAGTCTCCAGATACAGTAATAATATCACACCGGCAAACACATTAATATACTTCCAACTTCACAGTACTTTTAATACACAGGTATACAAAAAACATTCCCAAGCTTCAAAATGGTGTACAGAATGTCCTACTATCTGCCTTATCCACCAGTAGTACAGCAATTACTTGCTGATTCACATAAACACTACAGCAAAAGTTCTCATACCTTACTTCCTAGATTGCCAGGTCTAAATCCAACTGAAACGAAGGATGACAAGTCTCAACTGTTAAATTTTATTATATGTCCTTGATAGCATGTTAGACATTCCTGCTGTTGATTAATAACTACATCATAGAGGTAAAGCCAGGGCTCCAAGAGGTAAAGGGGCGAAACTGCCAAAGTGATGTTTTGAGTAAATTGCAATCAAAGTTTAGCTATCGGTACCACACAAAGTTTATGAGATGTCATGTACATGTTTATACTCATTATACTCAGAGTTTAGTGGATTTCAAATATCAGGAAAAAAATTAATGTTGTGTAGGCATTTTTTTTTTCATGATTTTGCATACCCCCATTTGCCTAATGGTAAGTAAATAATAAAAAAGATAAAAAAAAATGTGGACATCCTTACAATCTTCAGTGTATAACAGAACTACTGTATGAACCATTTCCTTCACAACTCAAAAACATATATATATTTTAATTTTTAAAATATTCTTGTATCCTGTATATGGTAAGCTGCTAGGTGCCGTCAAGAGTTTTTATGATGGTAATGAAACATGAGAAAGTTTTAATGGGCATCTAAGTGAATGGTTCACGATTGGTGTGGGCATGCGACAAGGTTGTGTGATGTCCCCATGGCTGTTCAATATATATATGGATGGGGTGATGTGAGATGTAAAAACACAAGTAATGGAGAGGGGGATGGCATTGGTAATGAATGGAATATCTCAAATTTGTTGTATGCTAATGATGCAGTACTGCTTGCAAATATCGAACAAGAACTTGGTAGACTAGTGTAGAGTTTTCTTGATGTCTGTGAGTGTCGTGCCTCGAGAGTAAACATAGAAAACAATAAAGTGATGGTTACTGAGAAAGTGATTCCTAGTGTGATGCTACAGTGACTGGAGAGAGACTGGAATTGGTGAGGGAGTTCAAATACCTGTGTACAGTGATAGAAAAGAGAAGAAAATGTGCAAGAACTGGAAAGTCGAGTGACACAAGGAACGAAAGTAGCTGGTGCAATGAAGGCCTTGATAAGAAACAGAGGCTTGAGTGTTGCAGCCGTGTGAGGCTTACATGAGGGACTGTTAGTGCCAACTTTAACATATGGATGTGAGACTATGGTGTGGCATCAAAATGAAGTCATGAGTGACAGCATTGGAGATAAACTGCTGCGGAATGTATGTGGAGTACAGAGGGTGGACAGGATACGAAATAATGTGATTCGTGAAAGGTGTGGAGTGATGAAGTTGGTGGACACCAGAATCGAAGAGAGTGTACTGAGAAGGTATGGTCATGTGGAGAGAATGGATAACAACAGAGTGGTGAAAAAGGTAAATCTGAGTGAATTTGAAGGAGGGAGGAGGCGAGGTAGGCAAAGGAGAAGGTGGAGAGATATGGTGGATGAGTGTGTGAGGAAGAGAGGTTTGGAAGTCAGTGAGGCTAGGGAATTGATGAGAGATCGAGCTGGCTGGATGAATGTTATGAGGAGAAGTGCATGATCAGGAAATCTGGCACCCCCCCCCCCCTTTTTTTTTTTGTCCGACTCTGGGCATAGGCTTCACAGCCTGCTATCAAGGCCCAGCAGTCCTCCTACATACCATACACCTCTACATGTCACCACTTCGGCACTAACACCCACCGTCCATATTGAATACATGCTAGGGCTGTCTCATACAGGACTGGTGTATTGATATTAGCGGGGGTATTTTTACGACATGTCGGCGGGTCTTCTGGTAGATCAGTAAAGCCTGATTTAATGAAATTCAAATCCTTAAACTGTTCCTTACCCCAGCCGGGATTCGAACCTGGGTCCGTCAGGACTGCAGGCCACCTCTCTACCGATTGAGCCACCGCCTCCCCCACGTGGCAGCGTCCGGATTGACTCAATCGGATACGTTTATGTGAAGCTACAGAACGTGGTGAAGGTTTTTGGCAAATCCAATAGAGCCAAGATTCCGGGGGCATGAATGATGAGTGAATGGAAGCATGGCCCATTGGACTGGGCAAATTTGGGCTGTCTGGACATTGCTACTCCTCACCCTGCCCTTGGGTGGGAAAGAAGGTCCGGATGATGATGATGATCGTTTCGTTTTGTTTTGTTTTTAAAGGCTCCAACATGCTTGCATGCGTTGGCCTTGGTCACCTAATGGCGGTTCTCCATGCTGCATGATCCATTGCACCCTCCCTGTTCAGTCCCTTAACCCTGAGGTCACTCTTAATGACCTCGTCCCATGTCTTTCTCAGTCTACTCCTCGTAACCCCACCCCCAATATTAACACTTCTAACCTTCCTCACCCAATTATCATCCCCCATCCTCTTCACATGTCCCAATCATCTCAGTCTACCTCTCCTCATCACAACACCAATACACTCCAGTCCCATCCTACCTCTCAACTCTTCCATCGTAAACCCAGACCCCCCAGACCTTGAACGCAGGGACGCACTACACATCCACCTGATCACTGTCATTTCTGTACATCTGAGCCGGCGAATATCCTCCTCCTTCACTGTACTCTTCCCTACATTCACCTTTAGATTCCGTTTCTTACACACTCTCCCAAACTGATCCACCAAGCCTTGCAGCTCCCCTTCGTCTTCATTTAACAACACAGTATCATCTGCAAACAACAGTACAGGGAGTTTCCAAACGCTACACTCTCTCACCAGGGCCACTCCAACATCCACTACCCTACCTTGTACCTCTTTTATTACCCCATCCATGTACAGATTGAACAACCATGGAGACATGACACATCCCTGTTTCAATCCAATATTCAAAGAGAAAAATTCACTTAGTTCACCATCCACATGCACTGCAGCCTTAGCACCATCATACATACTCTTCACAGCATTCAACAACTTCCCATCTACTCCAAATATTCTTAATACTTTCCACAATCCTTGTCTATCCACCCTGTCATATGCTTTCTCCAAATCCATGAAAGCCGCATACAACTTCTTTCTCTTCTCTAGAAACTTTTCCACTAAAGATCTACGAATGAGTATCTGATCTACACAACCTCTTCCCTTCCTAAAGCCTCCCTGTTCTTCTCCAACTAATTTCTCTGTTCTTTCTCTAACTCTGTCAATAAGTATCCTACCATACACTTTTCCTATTATACTAAGAAGACAAATGCCCCTATGATTACCACACACTTCTTTTTCCCCTTTACCTTCATACAAGGGAATAATTATACCTGACTTCTAATCCTCCGGGACTCTACCTTCCTCCCAGGCCAATCTGCACATCTTCCACATCCATTCTACTACTATCTCTCCCCCATGCTTCAGCATTTCACCACACACTCCACCAATTCCTGGGGCTTTCCCCAATTTAACTTTCTTCATTGCTTCCACAACTTCTATCCTACTGATTTCTTCCTGTCTTCTCACCTCCCTCCTTTTCCCAGCCATTCCCCAGCCACTTATACTCGCATTACTTCCATCCTGTATGTTCAACAATTCCTTAAAGTGTTCTCTCCATCTGCTCACTTTTTCTCCCTTCTCCACTAGTAATTTACCATTTTTATCTTTCACTCCCCTGCTAACCTCACTTCCACCCTGTCTTACTCTCTTCACCTCTTACCAGAAAATTTTCTTAACAGTCCCTCCACTTTACACTCAAATTCCTCATCCACTCTCTTCTTACTCTCTCTTACTAATCTTTTCACTTCTCTCTTTCTTTCTACATATAACTCTCTCTTCCGCCTCTCAACTTCTTCCACGCCCCTATTTCTCATCCATTCATTGTATCCTTTCTTCTTTTGTGCCACAGCCTGTCTCACCTCTTCAGTCCACCACACTGTTCCTTACACCCCCTCCGTTTTCTCTTCCCAATTCATATATGCCCAATCATTCTTCCACTTCTCTCTTATACTCTGTCTTTTTCTCGTCCTCTTGTAACCTTTCCACTCTCCTTGCAACTACTCCTTCCTCTCGTCTTTCCCTTCTTCTATTTCTCCATCTTACTTGGATCCTAATTCTGGCCACCAAGTAGTGGTCAGAAAGTCCACTCCCCCAACCTCTATAAGCTCTTGCATCCATTACACATCTTGGCATCCTTTCATCCACACACACATAATCAATCATTGCCTACCTTTCATGCAGTTCACCATATATATATATATATATATATATATATATATATATATATATATATATGCTTCAATGAATGCCAGAAAGGTCTCCCTGGAGCGGAATAAAATTCCCTGGAGTAAGGCAGAATTATATACATTATATACTATACACTGACAGCAATAATATGATTCAAAAATGCATCACACTGAATGCAACGATTAAAGTGAACAACCCAGCACTTGATGCATCAGTGCCATGACCTGTGGTGTTTCACATATACTGTATAGCCTGTGGGATGGAGCTGAGAATTTCCCAGGACTCAATTATGACTACATAATAGCTATCTGAGTGAGGGAGAAATGGCATAGACTCAATTCTGTATGGAGGAAAAAGAAAGAAGAGTGAGTGAAGGAACAACACACAGAGGCAGTAAAGGCAATTGGACAAGACACCTGGAGGAGTAACAAGGAGTGTGAAAAAGCCAGGAGGAGTACCAAGCATCGGGAAAAAGTTACTCCAATGTACACCAATTTAGGACATACAACTTAGGGTCAAGGCAAAGCTTTCACAGCCCAGAACATTTAACCTTCAAACTGATGATGTATTTTGTATTGTTTTTGTGATGGACAGTAATGCAGCTTTTATCAACCCCATCACTGCTACACAACTACCCAAAGCTGCATGAAATTGTCCAATACTAACATACCCTGTAAAACACATATAACACTGGTTTCAAGGATTAATATTAAGATAGTGACCTGCTGCCTTGCCACAGTTTTACATGATGGAGAGAGAGAGAGAGAGAGAGAGAGAGAGAGAGAGAGAGAGAGAGAAGGGGCAAGGGGGGCCTGTCCCATTTCCACCTTCAGATCACAGGGGTGTGATATTCTGCAACCTTATTCTTGATCATTCAAGGGTAGGGAGACAGACCAATGTCCCTGGCAACATCTGTATAGAACTACCCCTTGACACCCATGAAGTCATGTGTCGATGTATGTTTCTTAGCAATGCGATACATTGCTATAATGATGAACAATAAGTCAGACACATATTTGGGATAACGACGGCAAAATGGTCACAAACTCACCAGAACGATGACTCCCAGTAAGGTGACTGAGCCAAGATGGTTGCCCATTTGCTGTGGTCATCCGCCTTTCATTCAATTTTGTGTGTGTATGGCCAATGAAATGCCACTGCTATCACAATATAGCAGTGCAAGTAACAAATGGTGCAGTGTGCAATTTTAAACACTGTATACTATTTTTGTTTGACATACTGAAACTTGGGATTTGGAATCATGTGTGGCAACGACAATGCCACCGGTGGAAAGGGTGGTGCTACTCAGGGGTGCCAAGGGCAAACGGAATGTTTTTATAGATTTTTTATTTGACAGTCAAGGGCACCCTCCCTAACCCCAATGAACCCATTCTATCGACCTTGGTACATGATAAATCGTTGTGATAGGTTTTCACCTGACATAATCCCATTGTACAGAGAGACATGAGTGTACAGGATTCAAACCTGCCTTTACAGCATCACTGTTACCCTGAACCAAGAACTCTACCACCAGATCATCAAGAGTCATACAAAAAGGAAAAGGTCATGTAACCAAGTTTAAGAGATAATGCCCACACACCATACAAACAGAGTATTATATGGTACCTTGAAGGAAGTACTGGACTGGTGTGATGTCAAGGTGGTTTGTGATGATGCAGTGTTGACGGCAGCAGTTTGATACTCTCATTCATGGCTCTTACACCTGGTAAATCCACACCAGTCACCTGGTGTCAACTGCCTCTAACCCAAACACGATTCTTCATCTCTTGTACCATGTCTGTCTTGGTCATCACATGGTCCTCTGTACTCATCTCCCTCACACTGAAAGAAAAGTGTACAATTATGACACTACACACCAACTTTTTCTCTTTTAGCACCAACAGGGTACTTAGCTATCAATTAAAATTCCTGTACAGAAAACTCCAAAACCATATAAACACAATTTTCAAATACATTTCAATTACTAGGGAACTGTGCAGCTGAAAACAAACTTCATTACTACCCTGATAATTCTCAGCTGATGAAAAGGTGAGGTAAACAACTCAGACCGCGATACAACCCCACCACACCAGAGGGGGGGGGGGTTGGCTGTCGACAGCCGTGGTTTAGGGGTTAATATCTGGGCCAAGTTAAGGTGAAATGATTATAGAAACAGGGTTACTGGATACAAGGCATGACATACCAGATTGTTTATGATATGAATGACGTGCAGTACATACACAATACAGTATCATCCTGCTGATATTGCTAATGATGTAATGATGTTTTAAGCCTAGGTTATGAGGTTAATGTGTGTGTGTGTGTGTGTGTGTGTGTGTGTGTGTGTGTATTTTTTTTTAATGCTTGGAAGAAGGAACTAAAGGCCAGGAGCCTGCAAACCGTAAAAAAAAAAAAGCGAGCCAAATTCAAGATCCGACCATTTCAAGATGCGTGGACACACTGCGTTTGAAAGACTAGAGATCATAGCTAGCAGGAAATACAGAGGGAGACAGTTCCAGAGTTGACCTGTTGCATGAGGGACTGGGAGTAACGGTTAACTCTTGCACCGTACACAACTAATTAAAAAAAAATCCTATCTACACTATAAATTATAACTAGGAATAAATTCCCATCTCTCCCTACAACTAAAAATAAATGAACAACAGAATATGATGCTAGTCATTCCATACCTTACTAGGTAAGACTGTACTGGAGGATTATGTACAGCCTTCACTAACCTCATACCAGGGGACTGATGCTGGAGTAGGGAACCTTCAAATGGTGGCACTGATGTAATGGGGTGGCTCAAATACCATGTTATACAAATATCTATCAGCTACTACCGTAAAAAAGGCAGCAGGACTCGCAAATAATTTATTGAAGTCCACCCTCTGTTGTGACCGAGATTTTAGGTTGACTTTGTTCAAATCCCACATCAGACCTATCCTGGAGTTTGCCTCCACTGTATGGAATACAGGCTACCATGGAGACCTGAGGCTCCTGGAGTCTGTACAGCGCAGATGGACTAAGCAAATCAATGGCCTGTCTGAACTCAGTTATGCTGACCGTCTGAAAACCTGGGTCTGTATTCTGTGAAAGGGAGACTGATCAGAGCTGACCTCATTAAATGCTGGAGAATCTTCCATCACCAGTCCCCAGGTGCTCCGCCAGAGCTTTTTTCTCTTCCTTCATTAACTCACACCAGGGGCCATAGATTCAAGGTGGCCAAGCCCCGCACTTCAGCCGAGTGTAGACACAGGTTTTTCAGTATCAGATGTATAGACCTCTGGAACTCTGTCAGATGATACTGTTCATGCTGACTCAGTTGCATCATTTAAAAAGTCCCTCCACTCACAGCTAGGTCACATCTTGTTCGATTATATTGAATAACTACGAATCATAATTCGAAGTCCTTCAAGTAGTGCAACTACCGTGCCTATGCCACAAAACTCAGCCTACCTAACCTATTTAACAAAATGAATCTAACCTAACTTACCCTGATGGTCCTTTCTGACTCATCCGACATGCTATCGCAACCTAACCTAACCCAAGATCCTCGAAATTACAAATATTAATAGAAAATAGAAATATTAATTTGCACACGAAAACACACATACACTAAATGACAGCAAAAATCCACTTGGTATGTTAAGATCGCCCGTTAAAGACGCGAAAAAAAAATACCTTGAATTATGAGCATCCCATTTCCGTATTTCGTCAATAATCTGTCTCTGAAATATTATGATAATTCGCTGCATATTACGTGGCTATCTTTTGATGCCCCTAATATATAATGGAAATGTTTTTACGGATAGTGTAAGCAAATTTAACTGTGCACATTTGTCACCTGGCCACACCTTACAGTTCCTGGGCCGACTACACACGGACGAATTTCCTCACATTATCCGTAAAATCATTTTCACTATACATCAGAAAAACCACAAGATACCTACCTAATAGGGAGTCAATCATCGCTATGTTTGTGACACAGATTATTAGCGATACATGGTAATTACACCGCACCTACTGTAATGAAGCCTACCTCCATCGTCAACAACCACCTGGTTCCAATAATGTTGCAACATTGCATATTATATTACATACAAGCATTGCTTGTACCTGTAAGTTTAATTAAAACTTTGGCAAGAAGTTATATATATATTTTCTAATGCAATGATCTTTTCTACGGCTGTAAATACGTTCATTAACGGCCGAAATCTTCAAGTGTCTGTATGAGTCGAAGGATTTGCATTTGTTAGAGAGTTATGGGCAGGCGGGAAACCTTCGAATTTTGGGAAAACTTGAATAATACAATACTCAGGCTCTACACTCCTCCCACAGTTCTTTGTGACTAGCACCAAATTCTGCAGATTAAGTTTTTGCTATAGTATTCAAGATGGCAATTTAACGCCTAGCTAAACTGGTTATACTTTAATGCAGCTAATGCCAAAATAATTCAGTTCCCATTAGGCCATAGGAACATAACTATTAACACAGGCCAATATGACAGATCATGAGAGGGTTAAGATGACTATTAACTATCTGACTTATGTAATACTTTTTTTTTATTTTAACCCTACTGAGCTATTGACTATATGAATTTACCTCTGTGCAGTCTATCAGTCAGCCCATCTGTCTGCCTATTAATCTATCTTTGTCTTTCTAATGTGCCTGTCTATTTATATCAGGCACCTTAATGGAGGGATGGAGTGGTCTATGAGAGAGCGGCTGTGAGCTGGGAGCAGGGCAAGATGGCAGGGGACAGGGTAACGTGAAGGCGATTTGTTTGTGGTCACCCCTTACAGGTTTAAGGCGTTTGGCGATAGATAGATAGATCGACCTTTATCAATGATGGGTTTGTTATGAACAAATCACCATGTCATCCTGTCCCCTGCCATCATGCTGCCCTCCCTCCACTACTTAAATTTCAACAACTCACCTGACAATGACTCCCTTCATACTTTCTCTTCACCAGTGGTAGGTTTACGCCTTAACAAAAAATTTCTAGGAGCAACCAGACAGATGACCGCTTTATGGCACTCACTGCATTCATGCCCTGATGAGCCTAGGGTTACAGCAAGTCTGGCACATACAACCTACAGTAGCTACCTACAAACCCTCAACCACTCATCTGTACTCAAGGTGCCACAGACTTCACAGTGAATTTTCCTTAATTATCATTCACATTATACTACAAACAGAAATTGTGTTATTAAAACTATATACAGTTTTTATTGTCAAGTAACCATAATTTGAAATGTCAAATGGACCCATCACCTGCAGACCAGCAATCGTCCCTGCAGGGCCATCCCTTTACTGGATGGATGTTGCATCTGTCGCCCCACACAGTTAGCAGTGGCACCTTATCAGGCTCCACATAACCTTGCCAGAGGGAGAAGCCTTCTTGTGGTGGCACTGATATAACAAGGCAGCTGTTCTACCCCTCACCTCCCTCCCTATCCCCTGAAAAATGGACTACAAGCAGGAAACATGTCATATGTGACATGTGATTCCACCCATTCCAAATCTATGCTGACAGCTGAAGTGATGTCCTGATATAAGCTTAGGATGTGATGATGTTTGGCAGTGGTGGTGTTAATGAGGGTGGTGCTGATGTTCATCAAGCACAGTACTAAATACTTGAAGTATGCTATGTCAAAAATACAGCAATATAGCTCAGTGATACATTCAAGTTCAATAACATTAAAAATTTACTATTCTTAATGATCTGTGTACACAGATGAATACGCAGGAGGCACAGACAGGACCAGATATGTGGAAAATGAACAAAATAATTAACTCTGGTATGAACACTGTTTACACCTCTGATATAACTTAGCTATTTGAGCACTTAATGTTTGTGTAATGTTAGCCACAACTCACTCCCTGTCCTCCAAAAGAGGTTAGTTTCAGCCTCCGGTCCATTGGGTTCATGTCCAAATGAGCTTAGGGGATGCACCAGCACTGTCTGGCAATTGCTTGGCAATATTAGTTGTCAGTGGGGAACCTTTCAAGGTCTGAGTTATGAAACTATCTTGAATTTACTCTTGAATCTTGAGGGACATCTTATGTATCTTACTTTGGCCCATGTCAAAACTTTTACTCACCACTGGGAACCTCCAGAGGTCTACAGGCTAATTTTTCACTGAAGTAAGCTTCAAATGTTGAATATTCCAGTGAAGATTATCATACTTCCATATTCTGATACTGTCAGCTGTGAGGGAGGTGAGAGAGAGAGGGAGACGACCAACAAAATAACATTAACACTGACCAACACAAGCCAAGTTCTTCTGACTACATATCCCAGGAATGATGTGAACAATTCTGAGTGACCAATTTGTCCATCCATCCATCCATCATCCAATCCTATGTTGCCCCATGAGGAGCGTAGAAGCCCGGGGCTAGGCAGTTGGTCCTGACGTTTAAGATGAGACCAATTCGTATGGTAAAATATTCCGAACTCGTGCGGTGCAGACACACACACTAACCCTGTGCTTCATTACCTCTGCCAAAGAGGTTATATTTTTGGCTCTCTTTGTCTGTGTCTGTCTGTCTGTCTAACTGTTAGCAACATTATAGAAAAATGTGAATGGAACTGCACCAAATAATGATTACTGACTGAGGACCAGCAAAGGAACAAATGATTAAATTTTGGAAACAAACAGATCAAAGGTCAAGGTCAAAAAGGGTGGTGGTGCTACCTGGGCAGAAGTATGCACTCCCTGAGTGCTGTTGTTTCACCATGTCAATTACATACTTCAGGCAAGTGTGTCAGCGGCCTTATGTGTACAATCAACATGACGTTACCTAGGCCCATGTGGCTCATGATTTGGTAGACAGGTGAAGTGTATATGAGTGGTCCAGGTTGGTGGAGCCTATGGGTGTGTCTAGTGAGGGAGAGAGTGAGTTACCCGAGCACCACAGTGATACACCACACACCTGCCATGCATAGACAAAAAAATCTGTGCTAGACTCTACCCCATTTAAAAAAAAAAAAAAATACTTTGGTATAACTCCACTTTTTAAAAGCTACAAATATTTTGGTACCCTTTGGCAATTTATACACAACTTGAGCATACTGTGAAAAATGATCTGGTGCTAAATAATTCTTTGCCAATGCTGCCAGAATATATCTTGATACATATATTCACTGCTTGTTCTATCCCAAACATCTTTGCTTTTCCTGCCTTTCTCCTGCCCTACTCTACCCTAACCTACTCACCTTTTCATCGTGCAGTCCTGATGCAACCATATAGGCGTCTCCAATGATCTCGATCTTGTACACTTCGTAGAGTTCGATACGAGAGACGAACATCTTGTAAGGTGCATTGAGGAGCGAGATGACCTGTTGATATACAAGCAGGGAGAGAGTTGGTGTTGGTGTTGTTCATCAACCTGTCTGCCTGGCTGAGCTGGCAAGTGGTCTGGGAGAGTTTGTGAAAACTATGAGAAGGATTTAATTGATGTACTTTATTATCTTGTGGTAGGTGGT
This sequence comes from Coenobita brevimanus, assembly GCF_032717465.1. Taxonomy (NCBI): domain Eukaryota; kingdom Metazoa; phylum Arthropoda; class Malacostraca; order Decapoda; family Coenobitidae; genus Coenobita; species Coenobita brevimanus. The sequence goes on along the minus strand of NW_027642515.1, from coordinate 107,316 downwards.
GGTGACCATCATCCACTCACTTGATGTAGTGCTGCCTACTTACTCCTTCACCTTTATCATTCTTTCTCTGTGTCTGCCTGCCTCACCTTCCCATTTCCCTCATTTTTCCTGTCATTTTTTATTCCTCCTCTTTCCTTAACAGAAGGCTTTACATTGCATGACAAGCCTAATGGCTGCCTGTATGCCAGGAAACCACTTACAAAGCTGGGTGGTAACCATATAACCAACCCACACGTGTTACCTACGTGTCCACAAGTGGTTTGGCGGAGAGTTAGTGCACCTCCCCGTAAACAACTAACTCAAAGAGCCACCCCTTACGGGATCATGGCGTCTGGCTTTAGGTGGATAGACAGTGATGCGGAAATGAACAGTATGCAATGTGAGCTGAAAGAGATGGTATCGTATCATGTTAATATCATCTAACTGGTTTTCTTTTATGTAGCTAATGTATTACGAGAGATGGCATTTGTGTTAAGACTGGTGAAGGAGAGTAAGAAGAAAGTGGATGAAGAGTTTGGGAGGAATCTGAGTGTGAAATGGAGGGAGAGTAAGAAATTGTTTTGGAAGGAGTTAAATAAAGTAAGGCAGTGTGAAAGGGGAAATAGTAGGGGAGTGAAAGATAGGAATAATAGATTGTTGGTGGAGAAGAGAGAGAAATTGAGGAGATGGAAGGAGCACTTTGAGGAATTGTTCAATGTAGAAAGTGAGAGCAGTGTGAGTATAAGTGGTTGGGGAATGGCTGGGAGAAGAAGAGATGAGAAGAGGGAGGAAGAGATCAGTAGGTCGGAAGTAGTGGAAGCGATGAAGAAGATTAAGTTGGGAAAGGCCCCAGGAATTGATGGAGTGTGTGGTGAAATGCTGAGGTGTGGGGATGAGATTGTTGTGGAGTGGATATGGAAGTTGTGTAGATTGGCTTGGGAAGAGGGAAGGGTTCCAGAGGACTGGAAATCAGGTATATTTGTTCCTTTATACAAAGGAAAAGGGGAGAGAGAAGTATGTGGTAACCATAGGGAAATTTCCCTTCTTAGTGTGACTGGTAAAATATATGGTAGAATACTCATTGATAGGGTTAGGCATATGACAGAGGAGCTAGTTGGAGAAGAAAAAGGGGGACTTAGGAAGGAAAAAGGGTGTGTAGATCAGATATTTGTTCTAAGATGTTTAGTGGAAAAGTATCTAGAGAAGGGAAAGAAAGTGTATGCTGCCTTCATGGACTTGGAGATAGCTTATGACAGAATAGATAGGCAAGGTATGTGGAAGGTATTAAGAATATATGGAGTGGAGGGGAAATTGTTGAGTGCTGTGAAGAGTATGTACGAAGGAGCTAGGGCTATGGTGAGAGTGGATGGTGAGCTGAGTGAGTTCTTTGATCTCAATGTAGGACTTAAACAGGGTTGTGTGATGTCTCTATGGTTGTTTAATATATACATGGATGGGGTTGTAAAGGAGGTGCAAGGTAGGGCAGTGGATGTGGGGGTGGCTCTAAGGAATGAGGGTGAGAGTTGGAAGATTCCGGTGTTGCTGTTTGCTGATGATACAGTATTGTTGAGTGAAGATGAATGGGAGTTGCAAGGTTTGGTGAATGAATTTGGGACAGTGTGTAGGAGGAGGAAGCTGAAAGTTAATGTAAACAAAAGTAAAATTATGGTGTTTGAGAGGAATGAAGTCACAGAATGTACAGTGAGGTTGGATGGTGAGGATATGGAGAATGTGAGTGCATTCAAGTACTTGGGTAGTGGGATGAGTAAGGCTGGAACTTTGGGGGATGAAGTGTGTGACAGGGTACAGCAGGGAAGGAAGGTTGTTGGTTCACTGAAAGCAGTGATGAGAAATAGAGAGGTGAGTATAGAAGTTAAGAAGTCACTGCATGATAGTATTATGATCCCTACCCTGATGTATGGAAGTGAGGCGTGGACCTTGCAAGAGGGGAACAAGTCAAGAGTGAGAGCAGTGGAAATGAGTTACTTGAGAGGGGCACGTCGAGTGACATGGAGGGACAGGTTGACGAATGAAGAAGTGAAGGAATGTTGTGGAGTACATGTGGATGTGGTTGAGAAGATTAGGAGAAATACACTGAGGTGGTTTGGACATGTGGAGAGAATGGAGAATGAACGTGTATGTAGGTGAGGTGGAGGGAGGCAGAGGTAGGGGTAGACCGAGGATGAGGTGGAGGGATGGAGTTGAGAGGTATATGAGGGAGGGGGGGTGAGTTGGGGGGAGGGTAGTCAAATGGTGGGTGACAGAGCGACTTGGAGGCGTTTTGTCTGCGGCCACCCTTTGCGGGATTAGGGCGTCGGGCTATAGATATATATATATATATTTTTAATGCAGATAACATATTCTGAGGGATAGTACTGTGTTAGTACAATCTATCAAGGTGTAATGTATGTAGATAGTCCTAATGTGTTAGAAGGTATGATACTTGTGTCAATCTGATCTTTGTAGTTTTATGTTGATACAGTAGCATGAGAAATGGCAGTTTTCATTATGGTATCCTCTATACACTTTCCCTGTGTGCAGATACTGTATTACTAGCTTGGTTTCATCTGAGAGAACTGGGGAACTGAGTCATCTATCTATCTATCTATTGCCAGACGCCTCAATCCCGTTTGGGGTGGCCACAAACAAATTGCCTCCACATCGCCTTGTCCCCCGCTATTTCACTGCCCTGCTCCCAACTCACACCCCCCCTCTCTTATATACCTCTCCACCCCATCCCTCCATCTCATCCTCAGCCTCCCCCTCCCTCTTCCTCCCTCCACCTCACTCACATACACTCTCTTCGTCAGTCTTTCACCCTCCATCCTCTCCACATGGCCAAACCACCTCAATGTGTTCCTCATAACGCTTCCTATCACATCCACATCCACACCACAACGCTCCTTTATATCCTCATTCGTCAGCCTGTCTCTCCACGTGACTCCACAGGGTCCTCTTAAATAACTCATTTCCACTGCTCTCACTCTTGACTTGTGTCCTTCCAACAACGTCCAAGCTTCACTTACATACGATGGCGTTGGTATCACAATACTGTCATGTAGTAACTTTTTCACTTCCATGCTCACTTCCCTGTTTCTTATCACTGCTTTCAAGGAACCAGCAACCTTTCTTCCCTGCTGTACCTTTTCAAGCACTTCATCCTCCAAACCTCCATCCTTACTCATCACACTACCCAAGTACTTAAACGTACTCACATTTTCCAATTCCTCACCATCCAACCTCGCTGTACATTCACTGACTTCACCTCTCTCAAAGACTATCACTTTACTCTTCCCTACATTCACCTTTAGATTCCGTTTCTTACACACTCTCCCAAACTCATCCACCAAGCCTTGCAGCTCCCCTTCGTCTTCACTCAACAACACAGTATCATCTGCAAACAACAGTACAGGGAGTTTCCAAACACTATCCTCTCTCACCAGGGGCACTCCAACATCCACTACCTTACCTTGTACCTCTTTTATTTCCCCATCCATGTACAGATTGAACAACCATGGAGACATGTCCATGACACATCCCTGTTTCAACCCAACCTTCAAAGAGAAAAATTCACTTAGTTCACCATCAACACGCACTGCAGCCTTAGCACCATCATACATACTCTTCACAGCATTCAACAACTTCCAATCTACTCTATATATTCTTAATACTTTCCACAATCCTTGTCTATCCACCCTGTCATATGCTTTCTCCAAATCCATGAAAGCCGCATACAACTTCTTTCCCTTCTCTAGAAACTTTTCCCTAAAGATCTAAGAATGAGTCATGGCACCATTAAATTTAATGAGTCTTTTCTGTCCAACTTTAATGCAAGAATTAACTGATACTTCCAGTCCTTCATGAATGCAACAGGTCAACTCTGGAACTGTCTTCCTTTTCCTGTATTTCCCACCAGTCTTTTCAGCACACTGTGTCTTGGTATCTCTAAAATCTAAATGAACAGATTTTGAATTAATCACTTCTTATTTTTTCCTGAAGGGAACAATTTTATAGGCTTTCAGCCTCTGCTTCCTTCTTCCCTGGCTAAACAAACAGAAGAAAAAAATAAAGAGAGGAAATGGAGGATAGACAACTTATTATTTTTTTTTTTTCATGGCACCTTCAGAGTTCCACCACAGAGCAGCGTTGTTTCAATATGTTTATACAGGCTCCAACATGCTTAATGTGTTGGCCTTTGTCACTTTATGGTTCTCCATCCTGCTTGATTTCTAACAGCCTCTGTTCAGTCCCTTATCCCTGGGGTCACAATGTATGACTTCATCCCACCGTTTCTTTTCTCTCTCTCTCTCTCTCTCTCTCTTTTTTTTTTCTTTTTTTTTCATCTCACAACTCTACACTGTGTGGTAATGTATGTGTTCAATATCTCTCTATCTGTTTATGTATTTATCTAAATGTACCTATATGTGCATGTAAATATGGTTGTATATGAATACATATGTATAAATGTGGCTCTGTGTATGTGAATTTCAATGTGACTATGCATATCAAAACATGACTATATGTATGTGTACATAAATGTGCCTGTATCTGTATGTATAGGTAAATGTGCCTATATGTGTATAAGTATGGTACGTAAATTTGGCTGTATGTGTACGTGTATGCAAATGTGCACGTATATGGACCTGTATGTGCATGTGTACATGCATATGCCTGCATGTGTATGTGTATGTAAATGTGCATGCATATACGAGGTCTATTCAGAGGGTATCTAACCTTAGACATGACAAGCTTAGAGCAAATCCTGTATAATACAGTTAGGTAAATTAGATAGGTAAATACACACACACAAAATCATCAGGTGGCTACTTACTTGATAGTGGAAGCAGTTGACTGAGAAGTGGATGACCGTCAAAACAGGTATTTTCAACAACGGAGATTCCATGACCATGCAGCTTCCATAAGGCAGATTCAATGTCAGAACCTGAAGAATATATTATAAATTAACACTTTTCATCCAAGACCCTTGATTAATTCACTGACCCTCAGGTGATAACTATCTTTAGTTAGTACCATGTGATTTTATTCAACCCAAGCAAGGCCTCGTATGTTGGGAGTCGGGACTTATAATCGCACCTCCAGTTTGAAATGCCTATTCTAAGCTGAGAATAAAATGGTTAGAAGATGTTAAGAATAAAATTAAAAAGACACTGGCAGGAATAAACTGAGCGAGATAAAGTGAACAGAAACATGTGATGGTAACACGATTAAAATCACCTTTGGGTAATCAGTCCGATCACCTGGCACTATCGTGCATAAATTAAGTCTATCATGCTGATAGGGGGGAAAAAAAATTCCTGTAAGCTGAATATAACTGCTCTTTTTACAAGGAATAATGCTGCAGAGGGATGCCTTCATATGGTGTGGAACATGTATAGTTGGACAGCTCCCCTCCTGGGTCTACAAACACCCCTAATCCCCTCCCTATCCACCAAAGTGATGGTAAAATACACAAGCAATTTCAATCTTCAGTCCACCAGGTTCACACACATACACACGTTTTCGTTTTTAAAGGGTCCAACATGCTTGCATGTGTCGGCCTTGGTCACCTAATGGCGGCTCTCCACGCTGTACAATCCATTGCAGCCTCCCTGTTCAGTCCCTTAACCCTAAGGTCACACTTAATGACCTCGTCCCATGTCTTTCTCGGTCTACCCCTCATAACCCCACCCCCAATATTAACACTTCTCACCTTCCTCACCCAATTATCATCCCCCATCCTCTTCACATGTCCAAACCATCTCAGTCTACCTCTCCTCATCACAACACCAATACACTCCAGTCCCATCCTACCTCTCAACTCTTCCATTGTAAACCAAGCCCCTCCAGGCCTTGGAGGCAGGGACGCATTGCACATCCACCTAATCATTGTCATTTCTGTACGTCTGAGCCTGCGAATATCTTCCTCCTTCACTGCCATACAGCATTACACTCCTAACACATGCTGCATACAAAGACCCCTTAGCACGTAGGGAGAGCCCTCTCAATGTCAGGAGAGGCAAGAGCTCCCTGAACTTCTTCCAACCACTTCTCACCCTAGCCACAGAGCTACCTCCAGCACACAACATGTCTCCCAAATAACAAAACTCTTCCACACATTCAAGAGATTCACCAGCAAGTTCAATCCTTTCACGTCTGACAATCTCCACCTGCTCACCCCGGCACGCCGTACACATAAAATCAGCATTATCTCGTAGTCTACCTCTGATACCACTACATCTCTTATGCACCCATTTATCACACACACTGCACAAGATGGAATTGCTTCCCACGCCCTTGTGGCAAACTGCACATGGCCACTCTCCCTCGTCTTTGACAGTACCGCCACCAACCCCAGATATCATCACTTTTGTTTTATCTGCATTTACCCTTAAACCCTTTTGCCCCATACCATCTCTCCACTTCCTAAACCTTTCCTCCGCCTCCCTTTCATTCTCTGCAATCAAAACCAAATCATCAGCATACAACAACTCCCACGGGAGTCCGTTTCTAAAGTCACGTGAAATGGCTTCAAGTACCATGATAAACAACATGGGACTCAAGACTGACCCCTGATGCACACCAACATTCACAGAAAACTCATCACTCAAATCTCCATTCACTCTCACCTGGGTGTGAGCACCCACATACATGGCCATAACCACCCTAACCAGCCACTCCTCCAAGCCAAGCTTCTCATTGCCCACTTCACCACCTCTGTAGGGACTCTGTCAAAGGCCTTTTCCAAATCAACAAAAACAAAATAAAGATCCCTTCTCCTACCAATACATTTTTCCTCAAGCTGTCAAACAATGAATATGGCATCAGTGGTCCCCCTACCTGGCATAAACCCAAACTGCATCTCATCAATATCTACTCTTTCTCTAATCATACCTTCTAAAACTCTCACCATTACCTTCATTATCTGATCTAAAGGCTTTATACCTCTGTAATTTCCTCATTCCAGGGCATCACCCTTCCCTTTATACACATTTACAATTACACTCTTCAGCCAATCATCTGGGACAACACACTCATAAATAATCCTATTTATCAGGTCAGTGACTAAACTCACCCCTGTATCGCCTGAGGCCTTCAACATTTCGGCAGTCAACCCTGACACACCTGCTGCCTTCCCCACCCTCATCCTGCCTATTGCCTCACTCACAGTAGCACCATCAATCAAAGGGCAAGGGCCAGACACTGGATCTGCTGGCTCCAAACCCTCTCTGTCCCAGTCAAACTAATTCATTCAACAACCGGTTATAATGCTCTCTCCATGCATCTTTAATATCCTCACTGTTCAGCAGTACCCTTACTTCATCATTCTTCACACACTGCTCACCTATAATATCCCGATTATCCCTCTTCACCTGACCTGCCACCCTAAATATCATATTTTTCCTTTCCCCATGATTTAGGTTATCAATTAAAAGTCTCTGTGACTCAGACTTTGCCCTGTACCTGGTATACCTCTCTTCTAGCCCTATGCTTGGCAGCCAAAAATTCCTCTTTGCTACCAACCTTCTTCCATTCCCAGAAAAGCCTTCTTTTCTCCTTAACTGAAGCTTCTACACCCTCGTCCCACCACCAACTTACTTTATGTCTTGGTGGTCCTCTTGCCCAACCGCATGTTACATCAGTAACTCTCAAGAGATTGTTCTTGAGGGCTCTGTACTGTTCATTAATGCCTCTGTCTACAGCTCCCTGTTCAGCCACCACTCTCCTCAACTTGCTATAGAAGGCATCCCTTACTACTTGGTTTTTCAGCTTCCATATTTTCCTCCTAGGTACATAAGTCCCCTTTTTCATCAATCGTTCCTTAAGCACCATATCACAAATCAGTAGTTTGTGCTGCTGCACACACTCCTCACTTCCTATAACTTTAACATCCCTCACTAACCTCCTATCGGCCCTCCTAACCAGAAAATAATCTATCTGACTGCTATTTCCCCCAGACTCATACGTAATTAACCTACTGTCTCTTTTCCTAAAATACGTGTCGCACACAATCATGTCCCTTGCCTCCCCAAACTCGAGCATCCTTTCCCCTTCTGCATTCCTTATACCATATGCACATCCCTCTTGCACTCCTTCATAACCTTGTGCTCAGTGGCGGCGCCAAGGGGGGGCTTGCAATAATGAGCCAAGCCCCCCCATCAGCCCCCCCAATATTGCCAGATTCCAAAGGCGAATTTAGGCAGGACGTCCCTTATTTGAACTTTCAATTTTGTTTTACTATTTACAAATAATACACAAAAGTTGACAAAACGAAGTGTTATAAGTTTAGGAAAAGATTCAAGACAATAGATTAAATCGTGATTATTATTTTTAGCTGTTAGCATTTAGCAGATTCTGAATTATAGTAATTTCACGGAAATTACGGAAAATTTATCAGTTGACTCAACTTCTAAGAAAAACTTCCAGCCTAGTTCTAATACTAAGGGTAACTTATGTTATAATATATTCTGTGAAATTCTTGTAATTCAGATGGTTAGTTTACATATCCTATAATGAAAATGATATCAATCAATCAATCAATCATTTCCTGTGGCACCCTCGGGGATGCATAGGGCCTCGATGAACTCACCACCACCACATCCTATCTTGTGCTAACTCCTCAAGATCTCCCCAACACTCATCTCCAGCTTCCTGTCTCATTGTCCTCACCCACGTCTCTTTTGGCCTTCCTCTACCTCTCCTACCAAGTGCCACCCACCCTGGTGTACCTCGTACTATTCCCTGTCTCCTATACACATGTCCTAGCCACTTCCATCGTGAGAATCTAACATACTCATCGACCGGCTGCACTCCCGTTATTTCTCTAATTCTACTATTTGGTATCCTTTCCCACCACTTAACTCCTAATATTCTTCTAAGTGCTTTATTTTCAAACACCAAGAATTTATTTTCCATAGTCACTGTGCTGTACCAAGACTCGTGTCCATAAATTAAGATACTCCTAACCATTACCTTATAAAGTTTGATTTTTGTATGCACAGAAAAATTGTTATTATTCCAAATATTTTTAAGCATTCCCATTGCCTGATTAGCCTTCTTTAACCTTTCCTCGAATTCAAAGTTCAAAGAACCATCCTTGGCTAAATAAGTACCTAAATATTTAAACCTATCAACTTGCTTTACAACCATACCTCCAATTACACATTCCTGCGCATTTTCCATATTCATATTCATTATTTCAGTTTTTACACAATTAATAACCAAACCCACCTTGCGACCTTCACTCACCAAACAGTCCAACACTCTCTGCATCTCTTCTGGCCCATCACAAATCAAAACTATATCATCTGCATAATCTAAATCCAGAAGTTTCCTGTTCTCTCCCCAAAGTATACCTGCACCGGTTTCTGTTCCAACGCGTTTCATAATGTAATCAATGACCAATATAAATAGTAAAGGCGATAGAACACCACCTTGAATTACTCCGGACTTGACTTCAAACGAATCACTCAGACAACCATCAACCATCACTTTACAAAATGTGTCCTCATGCATGTTCATAATGACCCTCACAAACTCCTCTGGTATTCCACAATGTCTCATGATCTTCCCCATAGTCTCTCTCGAAACACTATCAAAAGCCTTTTCAAAATCAACAAAACAAAGACTTAACGGTACTCTCATTTCATTAACTTGCTGCATCAAATGCCTAACTATAAAGATCTGATCATTGCAACCACGTCCCTTTCTAAAACCAGCCTGTTCATCCCTCAGAATACCCTCAACCACCGGCTCCAACCTATTTAACAACACTCTACTGAAAACTTTCAAAGCTATCGGTGACAAAGAGATTCCCCTCCAATTACCACACTCACTCAGGTCTCCCTTCTTCGGAACTTTAACAATTACACCATTCTTCCAAACTGATGGTAGTAACCCCGTCACCCATATCTTATTGAATAGCTTGGTCAAGATCATTATTAATCTATCCCCCTCCACTTTAAACATTTCCGGAAATAAACCATCCTCCCCTGGTGCCTTATTATTCTTTAACTGTTTTACTGCTTTCTCCACTTCTGCAAGCCTCAACTCTCCTGTTTCTATATTTAAATCTTCCTGAGCAGACAGTATATCCTCTTCTGGTGGTATTGGTCTATTAAGAACTGTCTCAAAATGCTCTTTCCATCTATTTTTAATATCTCCATCTTTGGTCAATAAATTTCCTTCCCTGTCTCTAACTGGTATTTCCTTGCGTTTACCTGCATTACCACTCAGTTCTCTAATCGATTCATATGCTATTCTTTGACTCTGTCCATCATTTTTGTTTATTAAGATTTCAGTCTCTGCAACCTTTTCATCCACACATCTTCTTTCTCCTAGCTAACCTTCTTACTTCTGAATTCAAACTCCAGTACACAGCTCTTGCTAATTCAATCTCTCATTCATCAACGCATTGCATCTCACTCCTCAATTTAGCCTCACCTCTCTTTTTTATCATATCCCACGTTTCCTCTGATATCCATTTCTTTCTCCTGAATCTATGTCTCCTTCCAATCGTACATTCAGCAGTCTCATGCAAAACTTTGTTCACATCCTCCCACATCTCATCTACACTTTTTTCCCCCTCTTCCAACGTTTCCAACACCAAAAACCTATTTCTGCATTCTAATCTGAATTCCTCCTTTTCTTCTCCTTCCCTTCTAAGCTTAACAATATCGTATCTACCAACACCAGATTTTTCCTTCTTCTGATTTTTAAGTTTAAACCTTATTTTTGCAATGCTGAGTTGATGGTCACTACCAATATCCGCTCCCCGTTTAACATGAACATCTAGCAGAGAACTTCTATGCCTCCTACTGATAGCGATGTGATCAATCTGATTTTTATATTTTCCACACGGCGACACCCAAGTTATCTTGCGTACATTGCAATGCTGAAAGAGTGTGCCCCCGATGACTAAGTCATTTGCTAGACAGAAGCTTCCAAACCTCACTCCGTTTTCACTCATCCTACTACCAACTCCCATCTTACCCATGCATGCCTCAAATCCCTCATTTGAACAGCCCATTACTGCATTAAAGATTCCAACGCAGATCAAAACATCATGTCTAGGTACCCTTCCTACTCCTTCTTGCAACTTTTCATAAAATGTGTCTTTCCTTTCATCGAGTGCATCATTAGTAGGTGCATAACACACAAACAGACTGATGTTGCCATGATTTGATTTAAACTGTGCGTATAACAATCGCTCATCTATAGGATCCCACTCACATAAAGCCTTATTTGCCTTACAACCCAGCAACAATCCTACTCCCTGATAATGCATTCCATCCTGTCGGCCAGATATCAATAAACGTATACCATCCTCCAAATCCAACTTATCGACTCCAATTAATCTAGTTTCTGTCAGAGCACAACTATCAAGTCCGTAATTTTGAAAAACCTTCACTAACTCATCGATTTTACCGTCATGATTTAGCGTTCTCACATTCCAGTTACCAATTTTAATTGTATTTTTTGCATTAACAAAGGAATTAGATTGTAATTGAGGCAACCGTGAGATTCTTAGCACCCCACTTGTATATGTTCACTAATTTATATATATATATATATATTTCAGATTCAGGTACAGTACTGTATTGATTGCAGTATTGTACAGTATACTCTCTCCAAACAGTTGTAATACCATAAGTGGTGATGACAGTGTTCACCAATATATTTAAGGTACTGAGTGGGTAGGTTTTTGATTATTCGGTAAATCCAACATCTCGGCATCATCCTGGTCCCATAGATGCCGAATAATGGAACTTTTACTGTAGATAAATAAACAGATAGAGATAGAGAGAAAGAGGGAGAAACTTTATTACAGTACAATGATCCCTACTCTTATCATATGGAAGTGAAGCTTAGCCTTACCTTATGACACCCTATGGAGATCTCAGCCACTAAGCCTCAGTTACGCAGTGCCATGGCATCAATATATTCTTGCAAATACCCTAGCCTGTCACAGTATGCGGCAAGAGGTGGTGTGTCTCCCATCTTTCGCAGGAAGGCGTCTGATTTCGGCTTGAAGGCTTGTGCGGTCCAGGTTAACACGTTTGTGAAATATCCTTTGACGTGGCAGGATCTTCCCCTCTTGCTACGGAACTTTTATTCAAGCTTGGGTAGTAACAGACTCCTCCACAGGGTTAACATGCTGGTCTCATCCCTGGTGAAAGGACACAGGTCAAGGGTGAGAGCAGTGGAAGAGTGGCAAAGAGTGAAAAAATGTTATCTGAGAGGAGCATGTGGAGTGAAAAAGGTATATGAGAGGTGCATGTGGAATTATATGGAAAAACAACGACAAATGATGAAGGTGACAAGCACTGTGATGTGGATGTTACGAGAAATACTCTGTGATGGTTCAGTCATGTAGAGAACAGAGAATGAGACTGACCAGGAGAGTGAGGTATTAAGGGAATCTAAGGCTAAGAGATAAAGATGCAACAATGTGGCAAAGAGAGACAGGTTGAAGGAAGCCAGTAAGAGGAGGAGAGTTAAAGAGACGAAAAACCTTTGACTCCACCCTACTGGAACTGGGGAGTGGTTTGCATGCATAGGAGAGGCAGAAAATTTCTCTTCAGATTAATCAAGTATACCATCTAAGGTTCAGAAAAATCTTGGGTAGACATCTGGATAAGTGGTCAATTTCCAGTAAATGGCCTTTGAACTCAACATATACATGCAACATTTTTCACCAAAAATGAAGGTATAATCAAAGACAATATGCCTCAATCTCTGCTTCTAATTCACATGAAAATATTGATATATGTTTTTGATGTCCAGGAATTCAGCTATGTCGGTTAAAATGTGCCCAGACTTACAGAAATGCATAAAAAGTGGAAATACTGTTTGCCACAACCAATGGCAAAATCGTTATAGCAGAAAATTTATTGTAAATCGAATTTTGGGGTGGAACTTTTCTATTATCGTTGTAGTGAAATATCGTAAACCGAAACATTGTAAAACGAGTAATGACTGTATTATAAGCGTTCATAAACTAGACAGCTGCTATCACATATGTGAAGCACAGGCTGTAGCAGCCATCATCACAGTTGGAAACCGCATGTTTGACACAAACTGGAAGGCACACGATAACTCAGAGGTCACTGATCTGGATACCCTGCCAGAATCCAAGACAGTCAGGGAAGGAGGCAAGAGCATTGAGGTGTGCACACTAGATGAGACTGTCAAGATCATAAACTCTGATGAACAAGTTGTGGTGACCTATTCTGATGATGACTCAAAGAAGCAGGGTGCTGGGTCATCAATAACCTGTCTTTCCACAGCCCATTTTTACTGTCAACCATGACACTGTATTAAAAGCCTTCCCCAAATCCACAAATACAGCAGTACAGTATGTTCCCCTCCCTCCCCTGGCACCTGTCTTGTTTGTTATAGTCTCACCAATCTAAAACCAAGGTTTGGGTGGAGTCCAGCCGGGGATTTCCCGGCATACAGTGCTGCCTTGTTTCCTATACTCTGATTGGCTAGTGGCTGACCTGACACCGTTAGAGCTCGCCACTCACATCTCGCCACCTGGCCTGACATGACTTCACCCACTTCTGTGTGTGTGTGTTTGTGTATGTGTGTGTGTGTAAAGACGAACTAATTTAAGTTATAAATAAAACCAAAATAATGAATTTAAAAATCGCATTCTCTCTCTCTCTCATATAATTTATGATTCCTAGTATGGGCCTGGATGTTGCTGCTCATGAGTGTTTTAATTTATTTATTTCTATTAAGAAAATAGCGTATGTTCTACTGATTCCTTCAAATTATATTATAAACGTAATTGTTACATTACTTACCCAACTTAGAACTACCATGAAAGTCGTTAAAAGTAACTACATTTTTTTCAGCAACACTGTAAAATAAGTATGCCATGTTTCTTTATTGATGTACAAGAGCCATATGCATTACAAGTTGTTGTGATGTGGATGTGAAAGGAAGCGTTGAGGAGAAACACACTGAGGTGGTTTGGCCATGTGGAAAGGATGGAGTGAGAGACTAACAAGGAGAGTGTGTGAGTGAGGTGGAGGCCAAGGATGAGATGGAGGGATGGAGTGGAGAGGCATATGAGAGAGAGGGGTGTGAGCTGGGAGCAAGGCAGTTAAATAGTGGGGGACAGGGCGATATGGAGGTGCTTTGTTTGTGGCCACCCCCTGTGGGATTAAGACGTCTGGCAATAGATAGATAGATAGATAGATAGTCTACCCCCTCCTACTCTTTAAATTTCCACACCTCCCTCCACTACACAAAGCTTCTTGACTTCATGGCTTCTTTACTTCCTAAATTGGTTCCTAAGCTTGAGGTGTGAGTCTGGTAGTTAATCCTATGACACAAACTGCTCACCAAATGTATCCTTCCCATCCCTGACCAACTTGCTGTTCCTTCTGAGACAAAAAAATCATCTGACTTCAAGTTCCTATCTACTCTTAAGTTATCTACCAATTTTCTTCCTAAACACAGCACTACAGGACACACTATCAAGGCTGGGGCTTACAAATTCTTGTAAGAGTGATGAAATGTCAGTTTTATAAAAGACATGGAGCTGAGACACTTCTTGGAGCAGCCAACAACTGAGGTAAAAATTATATACGAAGTGAGGAAACTTGGTGATGTAAGTGTTAATGAGCGTGTCTATCTATCTATTGGCAGACATCTTAATCTCATAAGGGGTGGCCACAAACAAATCGGCTCCATGTCGCCCTGTCCCCCACCTTTTCACTGGCCTGCTCCCAGCCCACACACCCACCTCTCTCACATACCTCTCCACTCCATCCCTCCTTTTCATTTTTAGCCTCCCCCTCCCTCTCCACCTCACTCACATACATTCTCCTTGTCAGTCTCTCACTCTCCATCCTCTCCACATGGCCAAACCACCTCAATGTGTTTCTCCTAACGAGTGTGACATTCAATCAATCAATCAATCATTTCCTGTGACACCCCACAGGATGCATAGGGCCTCAATGAACTCTCTCCACCAATATTTGTCTCTTGCCATCTCCTTCAGGTCCCACCAACACTCCTCTCCTGCTTCTTTTTTCATTGTCCTCAACCAGGTTTCCCTCGGCCTACCTCTACCTCTTCTTCCTCTAGCAGTCCACTCTGGCACATCCTGTATTAAACTACCTTCTTTTCTGTATATGTGCCCCAGCCACTTCCAACAAGACAGTCTCACATATTCATTAACTGGTTCCACTCTCGTAATATCCCTTACTCTTGCATTTGTAACTCTGTCTTGCCACTTTACCCCAAGAATCCTTCTCAGTATTTTATTCTCAAATCCTAATACTTTCTGATCTGTTGCAATTGTACTATACCATGACTCATGCCCATAAATTAAAATTGGTCTAACCATGGACTTGTAAATTTTCACTTTAGTATGTACCGAAAGCATATTATTATTCCAAACAGATTTCAACATTCCAACAGCTCGCCAAGCCTGTCTAATCCTCTCCTCAATTTCATTGTTTAATGATCCATTAGATGATACAATCGTTCCCAGATATTTAAAGTTTTCTACATTCTTCACCACATTATTCCCAATTACACAATCGATTTGGTTCTCCACGTTCATATTAATAATTTCAGTCTTTCCACAGTTTATTACCAATCTCACTTTTTCTCCTTCCTCCACCAGACAATCAAGCACCCTCTGCATCTCGTAAATACTTCCGCAAATCAGTACAATATCATCAGCATAGACCAAATCCATCAGCTTCTTATTTTCTTTCCAGTTAATTCCTGCATCTGTTCTCCTTACAACTTTTTTCATAACATAATCCATAACCAAAACAAACAACAATGGCGAAAGAACTCCTCCTTGAATCACTCCTGACCTAACTTGAAATGGATCACTCAAAGAACCACCCACCATTACCTTACAAAAAGTACCTTCATGCAGGCTTCTAATAATATTTACAAACTTTTCTGGTATACCATAGAATCTCATAATTTTCAACATAGCTCCACGTGAAACACTATCAAATGCCTTTTCAAAATCCACAAAACACATGTTAAGTGGCATTTTCATCTCATTAGCTTGTTGCATTAGATGCCTTACAATAAAAATCTGATCATTACAACCTCGACCCTTTCTAAATCCCGCTTGTTCTTCTCTTAAAATTTTATCAATTACTGGCTCTATTCTGTTCAACAAGATTTTGGAAAAGACTTTTGCAACTACAGGTGTCAAAGTTATCCCCCTCCAATTGCCACACACACTTAAATCTCCCTTTTTTGGTATTTTTATAATCACTCCATTTTTTCACTCTTCTGGAATTCCACCATTATCCCAAGCCACATTAAAAAGTTTCAAAAGCGCATTCATCAACTCGTCATTTTCCACCTCAAGCATTTCAGGGAATATTCCATCCTCACCTGGGGCCTTAAAATTCTTTAACTCCTTTATAGATTTTGCTACCTCTTCCAAAGTTATATCCCCTGTTTCTATCTGCAAATCTCTCTCGGCTGGCAAAATGTCCTCTTCAGCTGGGATTGGTCTATTTAGAACAGATTCAAAGTGCTCTTTCCACCTTCCTTTTATATCCAAATCTTTAGTGTGACATTAGACAGAAATAATTATATGGAGAGAATGGATGCAGATATGGTGATGAAAAGAGTTTAGAGGTGAAAGGAGGCATGGTAGGACAAGAACCTATCATAATTATCTATCTACAGCCAGACACCATAATCGTGTAAAGGGTGGCCACAGACAAATCGCCTCCATGTCACCCTGTCCCTTGCTATTTTGCTGCCTTTCCCCCAACTTACACCCCTCTCTCTCACAGAGCAAGAGGATGGATGGATATAGTAAATGATCATATATGAAGGCAAGGTACGGAAGCTGATAAGGCTAGGAAACTGAGGCAAATATGGTGACTTATATTACACAGGGGAAAATACATGATAAACAATCGGAAAGTAATATTACGTGCAAGAAAACCATCATCCCTCCCTCTTTTCCCATCCAAAGACGGGGTAAGGTAGGGTTTAGAATGCAGGAGAATAGGAATATATGATAAAGTGAATAATGAGCACCTTAGTTAATAATATAGAGTATAAAACCACTCTGGTACTGCAAAGGAATGTCTTCATGCAGTGGTGCCAATAGACAAACATTCCTAACTTCCTAAACCCCAAGAGGAGCATGGTGGACTGCAGGAGAAGGCAACATCAGCCTGCAAACCCCCAGATTTAGTCTTGAACAAAATGCAACCACATTCAGGTACTTACTAGACAGTGGAGATAATTGTCATGGTGACTGCCAGAGATCGGGCAGCGTGTAAAGCCGCCATTAGGTGACCAAGGCTGACGCAGGCAAGCATGTTGGAGCCGTTATGTACGATATGATACGATGACATGGCAGTTTCCACGGCTGAGTCAACTCCAACCTGAAAGTGAAAATTATATATTAACCTTTTCAGTCTCTGGTTAAGTTCATAACATTCTCTGAAGACAGCAAGATTTTGCATGGTTCTATCTATCCATCTATTGCCAGATGCCCTAATCCCATAAGGGGTGGCCACAAACAAATACAAGCATTTTCCTGAATATTTCCAAGAAAATTGACGGCATGAACTGGGAGGTTTGGGGTGAGTTGGCCTGGAATAACCCTGCAGCCTTCATGGGGTGGCACTGATGTAATGGTGGACTGCAGAAGAGGAACTTCCACCTGCAGCCCACTCGGTTCATGTTGCTCAATGAACCAGGGGCTGCAACTACTATTACTTATACTACAAACTTGGCATAAAATTGAAAAATCACCTTCAAACTGAGCTGAAATAATACGGTACAATGCCAGTCACAAAGAAGTGCCATGGAAAGGATTTTGAGTCACAACACTTTTTTCTGTCAGAGCTGAATGAAATAAAGCTACAAGAGGCTGAAATCTAGGCCAGGTCAAGGTGAAAGAACTATCATAATTAAAACACGATGCATGTCAGTGCCTTACTTAAAGTCTGTGACCCCGATTCATGGTTTCTGTCTGTTAAATACACCTGGGGACTACAAACTGATGGCTGTGATTAGTGGCACTCACATAATTAGCTGGCTACACTCCCTGATTATACAAACATCCCTCAATTCCCTCCTTATCCCGTAAAAGGAAGCTGTAGTGGATCCAGTCCCTGGCTATACAAACATCCCTCAACTCCCTATCCCCTGAAAGAAGGATGGTGTACTGTGAGAAGAGCAATTTTGGTGTGAGCCACTGTGTTTACATCTGCTGAAGTACAATAACCACACACACACACATTTTAAATAATATGCAGATAATGCAGAATGATAACTAAACTCTTGCTCTCCCCACACTGCTCAATATCCAGCAGCCTCCCTAATCAGTCTCTCACTTGTTAGGTCACCCTCTATGACCTTGTCCCAAGTCTTCCTCAGTCTGCCTCTTGCCAAAAAAATTCACCTCAGCACACTGCATACACATGATTACAAATAAAATGCTTAGCCAACAAGGGTGATGCAAAGAGAAAGCTATACAGTACATGGTATCTATGCTATGTCTTCACCTGGATTGGGCATTATAATAAAGTATGCTGGTTAGTACACACCCACTACCAACCTACCTTTCAGACTCCTGGTCATCCTCCTTTTGGGACTTTGGTGAAAGCTTTGCCATTGCACTTGACATCTCAAAGGCTTTCAATCGAGTCTGGCATAAATCTTTAATTTCCAAACTGCCCTCTTACGGTTTCTATCCTTCTATCTGTGCCTTCATCTCTAGCTTCCTTTCTGGTCGTTCTATAGCCGCTGTTGTAGAAGGCCATCGTTCTCCTCCTAGATCTATCAACAGTGGTGTTCCTCAGGGCTCCGTCCTATTACCAACTCTCTTCCTTTTATTCATCAATGACTTTCTAAGCAGTACATCTAACCCTATCCACTCGTACGCTGATGACTCCACCCTTCACCTTTCTATTTGGTTCCCTCAACTTCCATCTCAGCAGTTACTTTGACAAACAAGGGATGAGGCTATGGCACACCTAATGTCTGACTTGGCTCATATCGCTGACTGGAGTAAAAATAATCTGGTTGTTTTTAATGCATCAATGACTCAATTTTTACACTTATCAACCCGACAAAATCTTACACAGGTATACACACTAATGTTTAATAATATTCAGCTTAATCCTGCATCATCCTTGAACATGTTTGGGGTTTCACTTACTTGGGATGTATCTTGGAAAGATCATATTACATCTCTTGTAAAATCTGCTTCGAAGAGATTGGGTGTGCTAAGCAGACTCTGTTCCTTCTTTACACCTGCACAACTGTTGACTCTATACAGGAGTTTTATCCGTCCCTGTGTGGAGTACAACTCTCATGTGTGGGAAGGCTCCCCACATACAGCTCTTCTCAACAGGGTGGAGTCAAAGGCTTTTCGTCTCATTAACTCTCCTCCTCTTACTGACTCCCTTCAACCTCTGTCTCTTCGCCGCACTGTTGCATCTTTATCTCTTTTCTATCGCTTCTTCAATGGTCTCTGCTCCTCTGAACTGTCTGCATGCATTCCTCCACCTTTACGACGGGCACGTAGCACCTGTCTTGCAGCAAACTCTCATCCCTTTTCTGTCCAACTCTGTAATGCAAGAATTAACCGTTACTCCCAGCCTTTCATTTATGCAACAGGTCAACTCTGGAACTGTCTCCCTCTGTTTGTATTTCCTGCTTCCTATGATCTCCAGTCTTTCAAACACAGTGTGTCCAGGCATCTCAAAATGATCAGATCTTGAATTTGGCTCTCTCTTGTATTTTGATTTGCTCTTCTTTCCTTTACAGGTGGCTTTACATTGAGTGACAAGCCAAATGGTTTCCTGTAAGCCAAGAAACCATTTACAACACTGGGTGGCAACCATATAACCAACCCATACGTTCTCCCTACGTGTCAACAAGTGGGTTGGTGGAGGGTTAGTGCCCCTCCCCGTAAAACCAATAACTCAAAGTCAAATGGCCACCC
The DNA here is from genome assembly GCF_032717465.1 of Coenobita brevimanus. Classification (NCBI taxonomy): domain Eukaryota; kingdom Metazoa; phylum Arthropoda; class Malacostraca; order Decapoda; family Coenobitidae; genus Coenobita; species Coenobita brevimanus. Next base: position 87,368 of record NW_027642515.1, on the reverse strand, counting down.
CTTACAGGATTATGGTGTCTGACAATAGATAGATAGATAGATAGATCATCATCATCATCATCACCTGGACCTCCTTTCCCACCCTACGGCAGGGTGAGGAGTAGCAATGTCCTGACAGCCCAAATTTGCCCAATCCAATGGGCCACACTTCCATTCACTCATTATTCAAGCTCCCTGAATCTTGGCTCTATTGGATACGCCAAAAACATTAACCACGCTCTGTAGCTTCACATAAATGTATCCAACAGAGTCAATCTGGACATTATTGATGTTTTTATATACCTCTTGGTTGCTGTAGATCAACCCCAGTCTGTCTGGCCAAAGACCCATCAACCACAGGCACGCAATTATTTCCGAAGGGCTGTCCTGTGCAGTTATGGTGTCTATACACATCAATCCACTCCCTTCAAAGGCACTGCACACACACCTCCATCATGGCACAATCTGAAATGAATAACTACGGCAGAAACACACAGAAACAGTACCAGTACATCATAAAACATATTACTGCATGGGCCTGGCAATTCCAACTATATTATAAAAACTCTCAATTTTGGTACATATGCAACACAGATAGTTAAATGTTGAATGCTGACTGCAAGAAGTGATTTGAAGTAAGGAAAAGCAAAGAATTAGCAGCAACTCATAATATGGCATTGTAGGAGTAGAGGGAAAATAAAGGCCAGAAGAAACACAGAAATATCAAGAAGAGAGGTAGGACAGAAAAGCAGAAGAGGACAATAAGGAGAGAAAGACTGGAGACAGAAAGGCCCCTTTTAGTCGCCTCTTACGACAAGCAGGGATACTGGGGAAGTATTCTTTCCCCCCTCCCCAGGGGATGTGGGGGAAAAAAAAAAACTTTCTGGGCATTTAAGGAAGAGGGCACGTTGCCTGTGGCAAATTTATGAAGCAGGACATGCAACTGCCAAATTCTGTGATGGTGTGGAGATTTCAAGATCAAGTGTTTCATCGATAACAAGAGTTTGGTGGACGCCCTTTACTCCTGCTGGAACGTTGAAGACAGGAGATTGCACAATGATATTGCTGCATTACAAGACATGTTGGAGCGAGGGGGGATTGATGAAGTGTCTTGGATGGACACATCACAACAACTGGCTGACTGTCTCACCAAGAAAGGTGCCTTGACCGAGCAGCTATGTGCAGCAGTCAGCTGGGACTAGAAGGATTATAGTACTTCAAGGGACACCAAATATTTGTATGTGGCTACAGACTGGGTCTTAATGGCACTTAAACAAAAGTCTATGTATTGGACGCCAATAATCCAATCAGCTTCGTCCTTGGAATCGTTCGTCAAATTAAGAAGAGAGAAAGAGAGTGTTAGTGCACATTGCTGTTAGTGTGTGTGCGCATACACACTTGTTACACTGCAAGTGGTGACGTCGTCAGAAAAGTCTTGCAGTATGCAGGAGGAGCCTGCTCAGTAGGAAGTGTGAGGCCGGTGAAAGCGGCTGTTTCACATTCCAACGCCTGGTATTGCGAATTTCGGATATAACGAACAGACAAATCGTGACCGAGCTTTCCCTGGATTTTGTGAACAAAGGTCGCTAAATGAGGGGGAAGTTCGCAAATCAGCCCACAGTGACAACAGCATCCCTTCCTGGGACAGTAAGTGTACTGCAACAGTACTACATTATACTGTATTCTTCTTATAGATATTGTATTTATATGTACAACTTCATACAGTATTGTATTTACATGTACAACTTCGTAAACCATTGAATTCTCCATGTAAAACTTCACTGAATTACTTTAGGTAGCATGTTGGACAGAACGACTCCACTTACATAGGGAACTGGTTTGGTAATCCCTCGGAAATACTGAACCTCGTATGTAGCGAACTTTCAGATATAGCGACCCACCCCTCCCCCAATTAATTTGTTACATCAAGGGTTTACTCTAATGAAAAATGACAGTAATACCCACCTTGTTTCCTCAACGACTTAAGGTAAATTACTACCCTTTATGGCAGTCCAGTCATGGATGGCGGCTCACTTGGTGAACAGATGGACACACCCAGAGTTGAGAGTCATCAGCAGTTGCAACCCTTCACACCTGAAAATCATCCACACCACATTACTCACTAACTCAAGGATGCTGTACTAGTCTATCAACTATCTATTGCCAGACACCATAATCCAGTAACAGGTGGCCATTTGACTTTGGGTTAGTTATTTTACACAGAGGGACACTAACCCTCCACCAACCCACTTGATGGCACATAGAGAACATGTGTTGGTTGGTTATAATACAGTATATATAGTTACCACCCAATGTGTGAAAAGGGAATAGCAAGAGACCATGTACTTTGCAGATCAAATGTAACAGAAACTATAGCTTAGATATGGAAGCATGGTTAATATTGTACACTTAATTTTTATTATAACTCTGACAGCAAGGAGTTGGGGTCAGAGTCAGTAAAATTCCCACAATTCCGACTCTGAGCTTTTTGGTTCTGAAATGGTATCAATCATATCTTTTCAATACTTCCTCTAAAATGAACAACTTGCAAGAGAATATAAGGTCATTTGTATATGGTGTAATGCCTTCTAAATGGAGCTGAGAATTTTTAAAAGATTGACAGTAGAATAAATGGATGTAAAGCCCATTTTACTCGTTACTCTTCTGTTAAACCTTCCCATTTACCTGCCTCCTTTTATAGTTCTGGATATTTTACATCCTGTGCCAAAGAAAACTATATTTATCTAAGCAGACGCCTTAATCCTGTAAGGGGTGGGCACTGACAAATCACCTACATGTCGCCCTGCCCCTGCCATTTCACTGCCCTCTGCCCCAAAGAAAACTACACATGGATAATGATACCAATGACTGATAATTGCTACAGAACTGCAAAGCAATACTAACCTTCATTCCACTGTGGCTTAACTTGATGTGTAGTACCAACTGCAGATATGTGGTTTAGTCCAGTCATGGATGGCAGCTAACTTGGTGAAGAGGTAGAAATGGCCAGAGTTGAGTCACCAGCAATGGCAATCCTTCCACTCCTGAAAATCATCCACACCACATTACTCACTAACTCAAGGATACTGTACTTGTCTATCTACCTATATATCTATTGCCAGACACCATAATCCCGTAATAGGTGGTCGTTTGGCTGCAAGTTAGTTATTTTATATGGAGGGAAACTAACCCACCACCAACCCACTTGCTGACACATAGGGAACATGTATGGGTTGGTTATATAGTTACCACCCAATGTTGTAAATGGTTTCCTGGGATCTAGGAAACTTTTTGGCTTGTCAATCAATGTAAAGCCACCCGAAAAAGAAAACAAGATTAACAAAAAGTGACAGAAAAGATGGCAGAAATAGGAAGAGATGAGGACAGACACAGAAAAATGAGAGAAAATGTCGCAGTCAAGCTCACCTGCCAACACACGTTTATATACGGTACTGTGATCCCTTGGTTATCATGCATAACTGGTACAAGGCTTGGTGTGTGATAAAGAACTTGCACAATAACAAAAGCACACTACCTATGGGATTTACCCTACAGTACCGGGCATCCCAAGTGCAATCCCAAATTTTCCCTTTGACAATAACACAGACCAACTAAATACATACATTATGATATGCTGTGTATCAGAAACACACACAGGCATGGTTAGATTAATAGAAAGTGAAGACACAATAAGGAACACACACCATAGAAAGACATGAGATGGGCTTGAGATAAGGGGTTCTCATACTAAGGGGTGGAGTATTTTCATTACTGGCAGTAGAATGGATTTGGAAGATGTGCAGACTGGCCTGGGAGGAAGGCAGAGTCCCGGAGGATTGGAAGTCAGGTATAATCATTCCCCTGTACAAAGGAAAAGGGGAAAAAGTGTATGGTAGGAGACCTACTGACAGAGTTAGGGAAATAACAGAAGAATTAGTTGAAAAACAGGGAGGTTTTAGGAAGGGATGAGGTTGTGCAGATCAGATATTCATTCTTAGGTCTTTAGTGGAGAAGTTTGTAGAGAACAGACAGAAGTTGTATGTGGCTTCACGGATTTGGAGAAAGCATGTGACAGGGTGGATAGACAAGGAATGTGGAAAGTATTAGGAATACATGGAGTAAATGGGAAGTTGTTGAAAGCCATGAAGAGTATGTATAAGGGTGCTAAGGCTGCAGTGTATGTGGATAGGGAACTGAGTGAATTGTTCTCTTTGAAGGTTGGATTGAAACAGGGACGTGTCATGTCTCCATGGTTGTTCAATCTGTATATGGATGGGGTTATAAAAGAGATACAAGGTAGGACAGCAGATGTTGGAGCAGCGCTAATGACAGAGGGCAGTGTGTGGAAACTCCCTGTACTGTTGTTTGCAGGTGATATTGTGTTGTTAAGTGAAGATGAAGGGGAGTTGCAAGGCTTGTTGGATGAGTTTGGGGGAGCGTGTTAGATATTGAAACTTCATTGACAGGTCAACTTGGGAAATATCAAGAAACAGGACCTCCTTTCCCACCCTAGGGCAGAGTGAGGAGTAGCAACGTCCAGACAGCCCAAATTTGCCCAATCCAATGGGTTATACTTCCATACGTTCATCATTCAAGCCCCCAGAATCCTGGCTCTATCGGATACGCTAAAAACATTCACCATGTTCTGTAGCTTCACACAAACGTATCCAATAGAGTCAATCCAGACGATACCACGCTAAAAAGGGGTGCCAAATCCCTGATCATGCACTTCTCCTCACAACATTCATCCAGCCAGCTCGATCTCTTGTCAGTTCCCTAGCCTCACAGACTTCCAAACCTCTCTTCCTCACACACTCATCCACCATATCTCTCCACCTTCTCCTTGGCCTACCTCACCTCCTCCCTCCTTCAAATTCACTCAGCTATACCTTTTTCACCACTCTGTTGTTATCCATTCTCTCCACTCAGTACACTCTCTTCAATTCTGGTGTCCACCGACTTCCTCACTCCACATCTTTCACGAATCACATTATTTCGTATCCTATCCACCTTCGGTGCTCCACATACATTTCTCAGCAGTCTCATCTTAGTTGCTCTCACTCTTGACTTTTCATTTTCATGCCACACTGCAGTCTCATGTTAAAATTGGCACTAACACTCCTTCATGTAAGCCTCATGCAGCTGCAACTCTCAAGCCTCTGTTTCTTATCAAGGCCTTCATTGCACCAGCTACTTTTCCTTGTGTCACTCTACTTTCAACTTCTTTTGCACATTTCCCTCTCTTTTCTATCACTGTACCCAAGTAACTGAACTCTTTCACCAATTCCAGTCTCTCTCGATTCACCGCAACATCGCACTGGGAGTAACCTTCTCTCTCAATAACCATCACTTTTCTCTTTTCTACATTTACTCTCAAGATGCAATGCTCACAGACATCAGCTAAACTCTGCACTAGGCTAGCAAGTTCTTGTCCGGTACAGGCATACCCCGGTTTAATGAAGTAAATGGTTAGGTAAAACCCCATCATTAGGCGGGGTATCATAATATATTGGGGTACTTTTAACACGTACCTTGGGTTTCCATCCAAACCAAGCCCAAAACCCACCCAAATGAGCCAAAAAACAAGTTTAAACCCAATCTAAATGGCTTAACAGCTGTCAAGGAAGCTAACCAAAGCCTAACACCTGTAAATAGCTCACTAAAACCAACCAATAAAGTAAAAAAATTGTCAAATATAAGTCTGGAAAAAATTAAGCTTAGTAAACTGTACCCCAAAATGACAATGTTCAACCCACCTATGGCTAAAACACATTAATCTAAGTCTAAAAACAGTTTATAAATCAATCTAAACACAATTTTTGTCTAAATTATCATCAAAATCAGTAAAAAAAACTCAAAATCCATCATTAAACCGGGGTTTGGCCATCATTAGGCAGGATATGGTGCAATTTCTACCATCGTTAAGCCAGGGTATTGTATATTGAGGTACAGTATTACTGTATTTGCAAGCAGTACTGCACCAGCAGTATGCACTAGGTTCGCCCCGAACACGCTCGCTATTATATGCGGTAAGTTCTGGGATACGTATAAGACAACGTAAGATTAAAGAACCAATACAAAAACTATAAATTTATGCAAGACAGGCCTTTGAAAGGCCAAACCCTTGAACATCAGTGCAGTGCACATGGTTTGTTTTGATCACGTAATTTGCTGTACTGCTTTTCCTCAGTATAGTACATTACCGTTCTGGTAATTTTATGTGCAAGTTAAAGTACTATTAAATAACATTAAAGCAAGAAGTAGTCTTATAACCAGTTTACCTGATAGGTGTCAGAATATGCCTTATTTATTTGTTCGTTAAAGATTTGCTATACTGCTTTTTCCACAGTACTGTATTTGCAAGTTAAATATTTACTGTTCTGGTATGTACCTGTAAGTTAAAGCACTTAAATAAAGTTAAAGCATTAAATAAAGCCTTGTAACCAGTAAACCTGATTTATATGATTACTCATGATCAGCGGGTTCTGAGACAATTCGCTATCAGACAATTCCTTGTCAGGACAATTCGCACCCTGGACGATTCCCAGTCATTCTATAAATATACTTATTATTAATAATCAATACTTTAATATCTATATTTCAGGGGGATCCATCATAGTCTATGTTCAATAGTGTAGGCTTTGGATATTATTTATTACAGTCACTACTCCTTTTACGATGGGGTTTTTCTGAGTAGTTTGCATTCATTATTCTTCTTTTTTATCATCATTTACCTCCTCCTCCTTCCTCTTCACTAGTCTCTTTACGTGCTTCTTGCTCTCAATATATTCAGTTCTTACTTCAACTGAACCCCTGTCCTGTAACCACTCTAGCCACTTCTTCCTCTTTTCCTCCACTGCTCTCTTAACCTCATCCCACCATGCCATACCTTTCATCTTTGTTGTTACTCTTGCCACGCTACATACCGCTTTAGCTTTCCTAACTAGGCAATCCCTATGTGCATTCCACAGGCTGTCCAGATCCATTTCATTCCAATTCACTGATAGTAACTCCTCCTCTACTTTGGACCTGTAATCATCTGCCATTTCTTTGATCCTCAGCTTCTCAAGAAAATATAAAACAGGTTCATTTTTTGGTGGAAAAAGGGACCCTTTCAGGAACCAACCAGAAATTGTGCACAGAAAAAAACACAAAAAATCTTATAATACAGTAAATAAATAAAGATCTGTTCATTGAGATGCCTGGACACTGCATTTAAAAGACTGAAGGTCATAGGCTGTAGGAAACACAGACAGAGGAAGAAAGTTCCAGAGTTGACCTGTTGGGTATATGAAGGATGGGAGTAATAGTTAATTCCTGCATAAAAGGGTTGGAGAGAAAGGAGATGAGAGTTTGTTACTAGACAGGTGCTGTGTACCTGCTGTAGTGCTAGAGGGATACAGGCAGACAGTTCAGGGGAGCAGTGACCACTGAAGCAGCAACAGAAAAGAGATAAAGATATGACAATGTGGCACAGAGACAGAGGCTGAAGGGAGTGAATGAGATGAAAAGTCTTTGACTCCACCTCATTATATCTCCTCCTTTTACTGGCTCCCTTCAACCTCTGTCTCTACGTTGCACTATTGCATCTTTATCTCTTTCTATCGCTACTTCAATGGTCACTGCTCCTCTGAACAGTCTGCTTACATCCCTCCACCACTACAGCAGGGGACAAGACTCATCTACTAGCAAATTCTCATCTCTCTTCTGCCCAACTCTTTACTGCAGAATTAACTGTTACTTCCAGTCCTTCATACTGCATATGCAACAGGTCAGCTCCAGAACTGTCTTCCTTTGTCTGTATTTCCTACTGCCTATGACATACAGTCTTTCAAGTGTAGTGTGCATCTTGAAATGACCAGATCTAAAATTTGGCTTTGATATCTTGTTTTTGTTTTTTCTTGGAGGGAACAATCTTGCAGGCTTTTGCCCTCTGGTTCCTTCCTGAACAGAATTTCATGAACTGGCCACATAAACTGTTTTTAGGCTTAGGTTAATGTGTTTTAGCCATAGGTGGGGTGAACATTGTCATTTTGGTGTTTAGGTGGATTTATAAACTGTTTTTAGGCTTAGGTTAATGTGTTTTAATCATAGGTGGGGTGAACATTGTCATTTGGGGTACAGTTTACTAAGCTTGATTTTATATGGCACTGTGACCCCTTGGATATCATGCATAACTGGCACCAAGCATGGTGCGTGATGAAACTGCACGATAACAAAAGCACAGAACCTATGGCATTTATCTTAACTGTTACTGGGCACCCCAAGTGCAATTACCGGTACAATTATTGCCCTTTAAAATAATTTAGACCAACTAAATACATACTGTACATGCTGTTATGTCAAGTACCATATCAGAAACACACACAGGCATGGTTAGGTTAATAGAAAGTAATGAAGAAGACACAATAATCATATAACATAGGTGAAACAATCATTGCATTTCATAATAAGAATCATATAACACAGGTGAAACAATCATTGCATTTCATAAGACTGTCTTTATATGTGGTAAAACAAATGATTTTTTCAATTAAAGGACAAGTTGATTCCCCATTTAGTCCCTTAAATCGAGGTTTGAGTGTAACTCACTAAAACCAACAAATAAAATCTGAAAATCATCAAATATGTCTGGAAAAAATCAAGCTCAGTAAACTGTACCCCAAATGACAATGTTCACCCCACCTATGATTAAAACACATTAACTTAAGCCTAAAAACAGTTTATAAATCCACCTAAACACCAAAATGACAATGTTCAACCCACCTATGGCTAAAACACATTAATCTAAGTCTAAAAACAGTTTATAAATCAACCTAAACACCAAAATGACAATGTTCACCCCACCTATGATTAAAACACATTAACTTAAGCCTAAAAACAGTTTATAAATCAACCTAAACACACAATTTTAGTCTAAAATATTATCAGAATCGGTAAAGAAAATAATAAGCCATCGTTGAACTGGAGTTTGGCCATCGTTAGGCAGGGTATGGTGGTATTTCTACCCCAATCGTTAATCCAGGGTACTGCATCTAGGGGTATTGTATATTGATGTATTACTGTAATGAAAACCATTTACCATGTAAAGATAAAATATTACTCACACCAACAGATGGATAGATAGACATGTGGCTCATCAGGGCAGTTGACGTACACGACTGCATGCAGTGTTAGCATCGTAAATCCAACCACGTACTTTGATGGCACCCTTCATCACCCTTAACGAGCCCTCACCATCGTATAATCTGAAACGAAAAGCCATTGCAGCTACAAATAAAAACCATTACATCATAAAACCCATCAGCAAGGGCAAAGTGCAATTTTATGCTGTGATATAAAGGGGATAGCTTCATTGTGGATAAATAAATTCATTCATCCATCCACCCATACATTAACAAATCACCAGAGCTTGCCTGCAAATATTTAATTAATAGCCTTTCCATCACAACATGTTTGCAAATACCATTATCTCTGTTTTCACACTGTTATTCAGCCCACAATGACCTAACCTCACCAAAGCCACAAAAATTACTCCAGCAGGCTCATGTATCATGATTTTTAACAATATTGTGCAGTCACATTGTGCAAAATCATCAATATTTTTAATTTTTCAAACACTCTCTGCAATTACCCTAAAAAATGTAAAAAGAATTGGGTCAGTATAATTACTGTTCTCACAAAGGAAACAAAGCAATGATTTTCATGGTTATGAGTTGCAATTACCAACAATGTCACACTGTTCCATTGCACACAATCACCAAAATTTTTGTTTGGTATTTGTCTGACAATCCCTGGTCTTACCCTCACCCAAACAGAAAAATAATTGGGTTGACATCCATTATACGAACATACTGCCACAACCTAACTTTTATTATTTTGATTCACTGCCCCATTAGCAGTGTACAGGCTTGGGGCTACATTGTTGTCTTGGCATTATACGATAACCATTCACTAGCCAAGGAGCAACATCATTTTTTTTTTGTTTTTTAAAGAACCATAGGCCACAAAATTCAACCCCAATCACCAGCTTTCAATCCCTAAATCACCCCAAAATCACCCCCAAGATTTCACTCTTCCTCTCCAATGATTTATTTCTTATTTTTATCTTGAAACTAATTATTGGCAGATTACTTACGTATCATAAAATACTGAGATGATCTGCCAGCCACAGCTGTTCTTCTGCCGTACACCAGCCTACATTTAGGGGTCATGGGGGGGATTGTGGCACGTCTTAATAACTAGGGACATATTTTTCGTTAATATATCAGCGTCAAATCATACTGGCGTCCCTCTCCATCGGCAAATAATATACGTACATACTATGGTAGCCAGGTGACCACCCCTGGGAAACGCCTGAATTTCCATCATCCAGTTCTCGACACATCTCACAATATTACACAAATTAAACACCATACATTTACTCACCAGGACGTCCGTAATAGGTACAGGTGCTAATATCAGCTTTAAAAGGTGTATACCAGCGATAATTGTGGTATATAAGTCCGTTATTATCTCCCTATCATGGCGCCGATGACGTAGGACGACAAGAGATTCGAAAACAAATCGTGCAGTTCAACAATATCTCCAATCGTTTAACTATACCTAAATAACTATTCAGAAAAATTATGTAATCTCTCCTGCTAATTCTTTATGCAATATATTTAGTTATATAATGTTGGTGTAGATTTGAAATTAGCGCGAATGACCCCCACCAGCCTCTGGAGTCTCACGAAATGGCGGCGCCAATATGTGCCTTACGGTCGCCATATTGAAACACCAGCACTCCTTGCCTCAATTATTATTCTTGCTTTCTCTGTCAGTGCTGTTCTATGTATACATGTATAATACAAAAGTATATATAAGATTATGATTTTTTTTCTGCCTGGATCTACGAATTATATGGGATACGTTTAGCCAAGAGTAGGAACATCGTTTACGTTGCTTCACTGCAGAACGTAGCTTTTTCGTTTTTCTTAGGGTCTTATCTAATGTCCGTTTAATTATTATTATAAAGATAAAACTGCGGTTTATGGAAACAGCGTATACTGTATGTGAGAATAATAAATATTTTGTCATTATACATGCTACAGGGAACTTGTGTAACCAGTAATTTCATGAAATCCCCAATTTCGTGAAATGAGTTTAAATTAGGATGCGTTAATTTAAGTAACGTTAATTTAGGCTGCGGTTTGGTTAGCCTGGTATAATCCAGGGGTTAGGTTAGGTTACTTATGATGGGTTAGGTTGTTAATTTATATAAATACTAAGTTACTGTTAAGTGTTCATCTGAATTAACTTACCAAACTTGGATTATTCCAGCCTAACCTAACTGCAGCCTATATCAACCTAATATTAACCCATCCTAATTTACACTCATTTCACGAATTCCCCAGGGACTTCATGGAATCACTGGTTACATAAATTCCCTGCAACATATCAGCACATTGTATAGTGTTTATCTATCCATCTATCTATCTACCTATCTATAAGTATCTGTCTGTCTATAAAGAGATATACAGTGTAGTAACTTTTTCATTTCCATGCTCACTTCCCTGTTTCTTATCACTGCTTTCAAAGAACCAGCAACCTTTCTTCCCTGCTGTACCCTTTCAAGCACTTCACCCTCCAAACCTCCATCCTTACTCATCACACTACCCAAGTACTTAAACGTACTCACATTTTCCAATTCCTCACCATCCAACCTCGCTGTACATTCACTGACTTCACCTCTCTCAAATACCATCACTTTACTCTTTCCTACATTCACCTTTAGATTCCGTTTCTTACACACTCTCCCAAACTCACCCACCAAGCCTTGCAGCTCCCCTTCGTCTTCACTCAGCAATACATTATCATCTGCAAACAAGAGTACAGGGAGTTTCCAAACACTATCCTCTCTCACCAGGGCCTATAGGCACATGGACATTTTTTTTTATTTCTTTTGTCTTTCCTTCCTCCACTGATTATCTATCTATATATATATATATAAAGTAATTACCTGGTTTGGGTACCTTGATTGTGGCCATCCCTTCCAAGATTAAGGTGTGTGTGAATTGATTGACAGGAAAATAGATAGGGTACTGGCAATATAGATAGCTAGACAAATGGGGTACCTGTTATGGCTTCCAATCCACTGAACGTATGAGCCATTCTACAGCCAACCTCAGTTTGAGGATTTGTTTATGAGGTAGCATGGCATAATTACTGACTGGATTTGACAATATTACACCAATGACACATCTTAAGACTGTACTAAAGCAAGTGATAAGATAGAAACAGGTAAAACTGTGGGTGTGTAAGGTGTAGCAGACGAAATGTTGAAAGCATCTGGGGGTAAAGCAGTGATATTGTGAATAATGGAAGGTCTTAGTCTCATATATCAGACCAATCGTGCACTTTCTGTGAAAAGCATGATTTTGGCACAGTTGGTCTATATCATGAAAGGAACAAAGATTTCCACAAGGCCAGAAACTATCTCTATGGGGAGGACACAGCACATATTTGAACTCTGAGTGAGTTTCGGCACCAATGCTCACAAACAAATTATAAATCTCTTTATGGAGCTAAACTGATTTATAGTTTTTTCAAGTTTGCTTTTCTGGTGGTTTTGGTTGTTTTGAATAGCAGGTGCAGTTAATACCATTATACTGTATATGCATATTATACATGTGATAGGGTTAAACTGACATTTTTCTTTTTAAATTTTCAGATCTGTTTATCTGGTGATGGTGCAGCATGCATACAAGGTGGTGATGGTTTAGTAGAGTAGATGTAGAATTAACACCATGTCATGTGCATATTTATATTTGATGAATAATGGCCGATTTGTTGTCTTATGTCAAGATTGAGTTTCTGCTGATGAGCCATGCTGCATGCAGATGTTAACAAGATGGTAATGGTTTGCTAGAGCATAGGTAAAGTTCACACCATGGCAACCTGCTCTGAAGAAAAAGTGACTGGACACTCTGTGCCATTTGGATAAAAGAAATGAATCATCAACCAGACCACTGGCTTCCCAAAAGCCTGGAAAAAGTGGTGAATTCCAGTATACAGTACTTTGTTTGCAGAAACTCTAAGTCAGTTTATAAAAATAGGGGACGTACCAGAACACCAGGAAACCATTTACTACGCTGAGTGGTAACCTTATAACCAAATTTTGGTGCCTGCTGGTTTAGTGGGTAATTACAGCGCTCCAATCGGATTGAGCCGGTGAAGGTTTATATCCAAGGGATGGTTGAGGTTTACTGCTCATGTAATGCCACTCAGGGATGAGTGAGGCTGGTCACGCTCATCTTAAATGTCAGGAACAACTTGCCTAGCCCCGGCCTCCTACGCTCCTCATGGGGCAACGTAGGATTGGATGATAAATGAACAAATGAACCAGATATATTCTCTGGAAATCTAAGTTAAATGAAGATAATACAGGAATTGCAAGGACACATATAGCTCACAATGCTGTATGGCAATAGTCATGCAGAAGAAACTTTTCCACAGATAGAGTTAACTGTGCCATACAGAAAAGGAAGTCAGCATCTGAAACAAATGTCCCTCACAAATATACCAGATCCAGGTAAGATGCTTCATGTTACAGTCAGAAGGCAAATAAGGAAATCTCAAATCTTTGTTTCACATGTGAAGAGCCTGCCAACACTAAAGAGGGCTTACATGATGTGACAACACTTGAGGTGCATCACAAGGTGAAAGAATGCACTCACACACTGAAAGAAGAATCACTTCTGGCAATGATACCAGCTGGAGATTTGATAGCAACAGGGGCTAAGTATCACAGGTCATGCCTCACCAAGTTGTCAAAACGACCTGTGAAAGTTCAAAAAGATGAAGATGTGAAAGTTCAAAAAGGTGACAGTGACAGAGATAAGTCTAGAGCAGTGTTGTCCAAACTTTTTTGCTTATTGTACTTCTTGTAACCTTCTACCATTAAGTATCCCCATGAATCATCATCATCATCATCATCATCTAATCCTGTGTTCCCCCATGAGGGACATAGGAGGTCAGGGCTAGGCAAGTTGGTCCTGGCATTTAAGATGAGAGTGACGAGCCTCACTCATCCCTGGGCGGCATTACATGAGCAATAAACCCCAACCATCCCTTACATATAAACCAACACCAGCTCAATCCGATTGGAGTGCCTTAATTACCCACTAAACCACTAGGCTCAATATTTGGAAGGACATTCTTTTTATCTAAACGCTGTGTCTCCCTTTTTTGATAAGGGCTAAGGTGTTGCCCCTAGGTAGAGGATTCTGATTTTGGAGCGTGTAGCACTTTATGACCGGATGCCTTTCCTGATGTCTACCAGAGACCCTTGGGTGGAGTCGAACCTCTGACCCTTCAGTCAGAGTGCTCTAACCCACTGACCCACGGTTGCTACCCAATGCAAATTATATTAAAAGTCCGCATAGTTTGACTGCTGGACAATAAACTGTTATTCAGAAGAGTAATGGAAAAAGACTAACAATATAACATAAAAATGCTTGAAAAGTATTTACTGTACAACTCAATGTGAAATGTGGGGCTGATATTAACTGATGATTTTTGCCATACTGGGTGGTTAAGAGGCTACTGCAGTGGCCAGGCTTTGTTCCAGGTTTACATTTACACTCAACCCTTGGCTATCACGGGTTCCGCTATAGCGTATCTCGCTATCAAGCCTATATAAAAAAAACTACCCAAATACCTTTATCACGCACTAAATGCCTGCTATCACGCACCGCAAATGTTCGAAAATTTCAAAAAGGCCAGGCTCCAGTGCTCCACCCAGCCAACAAAAGCTTCACTCTGTGATTGGTCGTGTGACATCAGCGCCAGCCGAGCACTGATTGGCTGCCTGACCGAGTCTCCTGCCCGCCAAACCATTCAAGTGTGCGCCCTCAGACCGTGAACATTGATAGCAGGAACAATAACTTTTTTTATGATAGGACCATGGCCAACGTACCCCCTCCCCATCCCCCTACCATCACCCAACATAATGCTGCGGCACCTGGCAGGGAAGTAAAGAAGAGGAAGAACCTAAGTTATGCAGATAAACTGGAAATGTGAAACTTATAGAGAATGGTGAGACCAAGCGAAGTGTGGGGAAGAAACACAACATCAATGAATCAACTGTGAGGGGTATTTATAAGAATCGTGATCACATCATAAAACATGCTCATTTTTAGACTATTATTTATTAATATGTGGTACACAAAAGGTATCTTAGGGGTAAATATTGAGGTCATGGCACCAATTAGAATTATTACCATAAGTTCTTCAATTCGGCTATCACGGTTTCGGCCATAGCGCAGCCATAGCGGGACCAATTGGGAGTGATAGCCGAGGGTTGAGTGTAGTTTGTTTCTCTGTTTTGCCTTGATAATGCTCATTGCAGAGAAAGATGCTTCACAAAGGTAGGTAGACCCAAAGGACTAAAGGTTTTCCAAAGCCTTCTTCCCTAGGTCAGGCTGCTCCTTCTTTACACGGCTCCAAAACTGTGTGAGGGTTGAGCTTTCAAATTCCAGCTGGCGGCCACGGTCTGAACACATTTCTAACAGTGTTTCCTGAAGGCAAATGGGAAGCTTCTTTATATTATATTCTGATAGGAGGAATGGATTTCTAACCCAATCCAGCTGTACAGATATCTCACATGTGTCAGGAAAGTAAGATTTAAAAGCACAGATAAGTTCTACAATAACTGGTTTCACAATCTCTCTCTCATCACTATTAATGGAAAAACAAGCACTTACCTGAGGAAAACATGTAAAATCCCCCTAAGCTTATCTCCTTCCACAACTATTTTCCTTTAAAAACCATCCATGTTATCATATACATGGAGAATTGCCCTGCAGAGATAAATTTAACTCATTCAGTTTGCTAAATATGTCAGCAAGATATGCCAGATGAGCAAGCCAAGTAATGTTTTAAAAATATGTGGCAAAAGGAGATCCATCATTTCATTTCTGACGGCTCCAACATGCTTGCATGCGTCGGCCTTGGTCACCTAATGGTGGCTCTCCATGCTGCTCGATCTCTGGCAGCTTCCCTATTTAGTCCCTTCACCCTGAGGTCACACTCAATGACCTTGTCCCAGGTCTTTCTCAGTCTACCACTTACTACCATGCCCCCACCATTAACACTTTTCACTTTCTTCATCCAATTATCATACCCCACCCACTCCACATGCCCAAACCATCTCAATCTACTTCTCATCACAACACCAATACACCCCCGTCCCATCCTACCTCTCAACTCATCCATCATAAACCTAGCCCCCCAGGCCTTGCACTCAGGGACCCAGTGCACATCCACCTAACCATTGTCATTTCTGTACGTTTGAGCTTGTGAATATCCTGTTCCTTTATTGCCCAGGTCTCACTACTCCATGTTCTGATAAAAAGGAACCTACCACATCTCACAACTTGATGGATGAAAAATAAAAATGCCCAAATGACCCTCTGGTATGGCAGGAGGTTGATGAGGGCACTGCATTGCCACAACAACTCTGGTTTCTTGCTGGTGATGTTGATGACTTCTGATGCTAGCTGGCTGCAGTCCACTGCAAAATAACAAAATCATTGGAGGCTGGAAGTGCATAAATCATCATCATCAACATTTTCCAATACCTAATTCCCATTTTTCATCATCATTATCATAATCCAAACTTAATTTTCACATACGAAATGAGGTAGGATCCATAGACAAATAAAAAGAATGCACAAAAGTAAGAGTAATTAATGAGACAATCACACATCACCCATGCTTTCAAAAGTAATCCACCCCACAAAAAGTATATTTTGTGCACTGTTCATAAGTACTTATCAACAAAATTATGCAAGAACTGGGAAAATTGCATACCAATGGGAAAAAACATCAAGCATGGAAGAACAAAGAAATAATCAGAAAAAATCTTCACCTCAATCTTCGGTTGGGGAAAAATTCTGCAAAATGATGATCTGCTTAATGATCACCAAACTACCTGTACAGTACTCTTGGCATGCATAAAAAAGTGAGTAAGCTTGGAATATAGAGAAGATACAAACTATCAAGCTAAACTTGTAACTGAAAAAAATGAAACTGCCTTTACTTCTTTAGCTCAGGGGCATCATCTACAGCATACTGTATTTTTATTTAGACTGTTAGAAATTGAACAGCATGGAAAGCTGCCACAGGTTGTATTAATAAGAGCCAAAAGGATACTGGTACTGAGGTGTAATAAACAGAGTAAACTGGTAGGGAAAAGGTATTAAGATACCTCCAAAGCCATTAAAGACTTCAGCCCTGCATTTTTGGGATTGCTGACAGGATGTGATACAGTATTCTCATTGTGCCTTACTGTACAATTGTGAAAACAAAAAAGACATACGTGCCAAGCATTTTTTTTTTTTTTAATGCTCTATTTTTTAATGTACTGTACTCTTTTTTTTTTTTCTATGGTGTTTGACATTAGTGTTATTGTATTTAACTTTTACTTTTTTCTAACAAATGCTAATACTAGTTCTTAAGTCAATAAGTCTTAATGCAATATTGACTAAAACCATCGGAGATGTTTCCTGTAAACTGGAAAGGGGTGAGGCAGGGTGAGGCAGAGGAAAGCAGGGAGAGATTGAGAGGATGGGTGAAGCTGGGTGAAATAAATGATTGAAGAATGAGGAAAAGTGAGAGTTTAGAGGGGAAGAGGTTAGGCAGAGTGAGGCAAAGCAAAACTAAAATATGGACAGATGGACAAGATAAGGCAGAGAGATACAGAGTGAAGGACAGAGGGAACGCATATAGTTAGAAACATGTGGACTAGAACACAGTAGCTACATTATTTGGGCAAAGTAGGCCACAGTTATAGCCATGTACAAAAAGAAGTAACATACAGCTATTGAAACAGGAAAAGCCTTCAGTCAATAGGGACTGGATGATGGGGTTTGTAGAGAGGAAAAATACAGGGTAGGACAATGTGAACAAAGAATAGAGGGTATATCTGTGTTGGGAGATGAATTTATATTTACCTTCTGCACTTGGCAAGTGTACCTGCCTCCTTAAAACCATCAGCCAATGCAAATTCTCCAGAGAGTGAACAGAGGGGATGCAGATTTTATCTGCATCAAAGTTACAGAAGCAGGTAGCCATCCATCCATCATCCAATCCTACATTGCCCCATGAGGAGCGTACGGGCCCGGGGCTAAGCAGTTGGTCCTGATATTTAAGATGAGAGTGACCAGCCTCATTCATCCCTGAGTGGCATTACATGAGCAATCAACCCCAACCACCCCTTGGATATAAACCTTCACCGCCTCAATCCGACTGGAGTGCAATAATTACTCACTAAACCACCAGGCGCCAAAATTTGGTTATATGGTTACCACCCAGCGTAGTAAATGGTTTCCTGGTGTACAGGAAACATTTGGCTTGTCACTCAGTGTAGAGTCACCCACAGGCAGAAGGAACAGGAAATACTTATGGTAAAAATTTGAGTTTTGTTTTAAATCAGCATCATCATAATTTAATTCTCCATTTTTTATATATAGAAATATATTCATATATATTAAACAGGATGGTTACTAAGTTAAATAAAGAATACAGTCTGCAGATTTTAACCATGGATTTTGTATATGATGAGGTGAAAGAGAGAGAGATTGTCCAGGTGCTTGAGGGTGCGAAAGTGGATGTATGTGGAATAACTGAAACAAAATGTAAAGGAGAAAGTGTGAGAGAATGGGAGTATGGATGGGGTATATGTGCAGGAGTAGGTGAGAATGAGAGGGCAAAGGAAGGAGTATGTATAGTTGTGAGTAAAAGATGGAAGAGGAGCATAAGACAGTATGGATCAGTTGGGTCAAAGATTGTGTGGGTAAAGTTGAAAGTTGGAATACAAATGTGGGCGATTGTGTGTGTGTATGCACCAATGCAAGATCGTGCTAGAAGAGTGAGAGAAGAGTTCTGGACAAATGTGGAAGTGTGCATGGAAAAGTTTGGAAGGAATGAGAGAGTGTTTTTGATTGGTGATATGAATGGTAAAGTTGGGAATGTGAAGGTGGATAGAATAGTTGGTGAGTGGGGTGTGCCTGCTGAGATAGATGAGAATGGGAGTGCGTTAGTGGACATTTGTGCTGGGAGGGGGTTCGTGATAGCCAATACCCTCTTCAGGCATAAAATGATCCACAGGTATACATGGCAAGTGATGAGAAGGGTGGGTGGTGAACTGAATGAAAGGAAGGCAATGATTGATTATGTGTGTGTGGATGAAAGGATGCAAAGATGTGTAAAGGATGCAAGAGTGTATAGAGGTTGGGGAGTGGACTTTCTGACCACTACTTGGTGGTGGCCAGAATTAGAATGCAAGTAAGATGGAGGAATAGAAGAAGGGAAAGACGAGAGGAAGGAGTAGTTTCAAGGAGAGTGGAAAGGTTACAAGAGGATGAGAAAAAGGCAGAGTATAAGAGAGAAGTGGAGGAACGATTGGGCAAATATGAATTGGAGCAGATGGGAGACGTGGAAGGTGTGTGTAAGATATTTACAGAAGAAATATGTGCAGCATGTGATGTGGTGTGTGGAAGGAAGAGAAGACAGAGGGGGTGCAAGGAACAGCGTGGTGGACTGAACAGGTGAAACAGGCTGTGGCACAAAAGAAGAAAGCATACAATGAATGGATGAGAAATAGGGGCGTGGAAGAAGTTGAGAGGCGGAAGAGAGAGTTATATGTGGAAAGAAAGAGAGAGGTGAAAAGATTAGTAAGAGAGAGTAAGAAGAGAGTGGATGAGGAATTTGGAAGGAATTTGAGTGTAAAGTGGAGGGACTGTAAGAAAATGTTCTGGAGAGAAGTGAAAAGAGTAAGACAGGGTGGAAGTGAAGTTAGCAGGGGAGTGAAAGATAAAAATGGTAGATTACTAGTGGAGAAGGGAGAAAAAGTGAGCAGATGGAGAGAACACTTTAAGGAATTGTTGAACGTAGAGGATGGAAGTAATGCGAGTATAAGTGGCTGGGGAATGGCTGGGAGAAGGAGGGAGGTGAGAAGACAGGAAGAAATCAGTAGGATAGAAGTTGTGGAAGCAATGAAGAAAGTTAAATCGGGGAAAGCCCCAGGAATTGATGGAGTGTGTGGTGAAATGCTGAAGCATGGGGGAGAGATAGTAATAGAATGGATGTGGAAGATGTGCAGATTGGCCTGGGAGGAAGGTAGAGTCCCGGAGGATTGGAAGTCAGGTATAATTATTCCTTTGTACAAAGGAAAAGGGGAAAAAGAAGTGTGTGGTAATCATAGGGGCATTTGTCTTCTTAGTATAATAGGAAAAGTGTATGGTAGGATACTTATAGACAGAGTTAGAGAAAGAACAGAGAAATTAGTTGGAGAAGAACAGGGAGGCTTTAGGAAGGGAAGAGGTTGTGTAGATCAGATATTCATTCTTAGATCTTTAGTGGAAAAGTTTCTAGAGAAGGGAAAGAAGTTGTATGCAGCTTTCATGGATTTGGAGAAAGCATATGACAGGGTGGATAGACAAGGATTGTGGAAAGTGTTAAGAATATATGGAGTAGATGGGAAGTTGTTGAATGCTGTGAAGAGTATGTACGATGGTGCGAAGGCTGCAGTGCGTGTGGATGGTGAACTAAGTGAATTTTTCTCTTTGAAAGTTGGTTTGAAACAGGGATGTGTCATGTCTCCATGGTTGTTCAATCTGTACATGGATGGGGTAATAAAAGAGGTACAAGGTAGGGTAGTGGATGTTGGAGTGGCCCTGGTGAGAGAGGATAGTGTTTGGAAACTCCCTGTACTGTTGTTTGCAGATGATACTGTGTTGTTGAGTGAAGATGAAGGGGAGCTGCAAGGCTTGGTGGATGAGTTTGAGAGAGTGTGTAAGAAACGGAACCTAAAGGTGAATGTAGGGAAGAGTAAAGTGATGGTCTTTGAGAGAGGTGAAGTTAGTGAATGTACAGCGAGGTTGGATGGTGAGGAATTGGAAAATGTGAGTACGTTTAAGTATTTGGGTAGTGTGATGAGTAAGGATGGAGGTTTGGTGGGTGAAGTGCTTGAAAGGGTACAGCAGGGAAGAAAGGTTGCTGGTTCCTTGAAAGCATTGATAAGAAACAGGGAAGTGAGCATGGAAGTGAAAAAGTTACTAAATGACAGTATTGTGATACCAACTCTAACGTACGGAAGTGAAGCTTAGACATTGTTGGAAGGACACAAGTCAAGAGTGAGAGCAGTGGAAATGAGTTATTTAAGAGGAGCCTGTGGAGTCACGTGGAGAGACAGGCTGACGAATGAGGATATAAAGGAGCGTTGTGGTGTGGATGTGGATGTGATAGGAAGCGTTATGAGGAACACACTGAGGTGGTTTGGCCATGTGGAGAGGATGGAGGGTGAAAGACTGACGAAGAGAGTGTATGTGAGTGAGGTGGAGTGGGGAAGAGGGAGGGGAGGCCGAGGATGAGATGGAGGGATGGGGTGGAGAGGTATATGAGAGAGGGGGATGTGAGTTGGGAGCAGGGCAGTGAAATGGCGGGGGACAGGGCGACTTGGAGGCGATTTGTTTGTGGCCACCCCAAACGGGATTGAGGCGTCTGGCAATAGATAGATAGATAGACTATAAGGGGTTGGCAATTGCCAACACCTACTTTCGTTATAAGATGATCCACCGGTATACATGGAGAGTAATGAGGAGGATGGATGGTGAACTTGTTGAACGAAAGGCAATGATAGACTACGTGTGTGTGGATGAGCGAATGAGAAGACAAGTGTTGGATGCAAGAGTGTGGAGAGGGTGGGGGAATGGAGTCTCGGACCATCACTTAGTGATGGCCAAGGTAAAGATGCAAAGAAAGTGGTTGAGGAGGCGAAGGGGAAGACAGGAGGAAGCAGCTCCTGTGAGAAGAGTGGAGAAATTGCAAGATAGTGAGAAAATGACAGAGTATAAGAGCATAGTGGAAGAAAGATTGGGAAGGTATGAGCTAGAGCAGATGGAAGGGGTGGAAGATGTATGTAAGATATTCACGGAAGAGATAGGTGCAGCGTGTGAGGCAGTTTGTGGAGTGAGGAGGAGATGCAAGGGTGTACAAGGGACAGCATGGTGGAATGATGAGGTGAAACGAGCTGTGGAACAAAAGAAGAAGGCATATGGTGAATGGTTGGCGAGTAGAGGTAGGGGAGAATGTGAGAGAGAGAAGAGAGAGGTATATGTGAGCAGGAGAAGGGAGGTTAAGAGACTGGTGAAGGAGAGTAAGAAGAAAGTAGATGAAGAATTTGGGAGGAATCTGAGTGTGAAATGGAGGGAGAGTAAGAAATTGTTTTGCAAGGAGGTAAAGAAAGTAAGGCAGTGTGAAAGGGGAAATAATAGGGGAGTGAAAGATAGGAATAATAGATTGTTGATGGAGAAGAGAGAGAAATTGAGGAGATGGAAAGAGCACTTTGAGGATTTGTTGAATGTAGAGAGTGAGAGCAGTGTGAGTATAAGTGGTTGGAGAATGGCTGGGAGAAGAAGAGATGAGAGGAGGGAGGAAGAGATCAGTAGGGAGGAAGTAGTGGAAGCGATGAAGAAGATTAAGCTGGGAAAGGCCCCAGGAATTGATGGAGTGTGTGGTGAAATGCTTAGGTATGGGGGTGAGATTGCTGTGGAGTGGATATGGAAGTTGCGTAGATTGGCTTGGGAAGAGGGAAGGGTTCCAGAGGACTGGAAATCAGGTATAAATGTTCCTCTGTACAAAGGAAAAGGGGAGAGAGAAGTATGTGGTAACCATAGGGGTATTTGCCTTCTTAGTGTGACTGGTAAAATATATGGTAGAATACTCATTGATAGGGTTAGGCATATGACAGAGGAGCTAGTTGGAGAAGAACAAGGGGGATTTAGGAAGGGAAAAGGGTGTGTAGATCAGATATTTGTTCTAAGATGTTTAGTGGAGAAGTATCTAGAGAAGGGAAGGAAAGTGTATGCTGCCTTCATGGACTTGGAGAAAGCTTATGACAGAATAGATAGGCAAGGTATGTGGAAGGTATTAAGAATATATGGAGTGGAGGGGAAATTGTTGAGTGCTGTGAAGAGTATGTACGAGGGAGCTAGGGCTACGGTGCGAGTGGATGGTGAGCTGAGTGAGTTCTTTGATCTCAATGTGGGACTGAAACAGGGGTGTGTGATGTCTCCATGGCTGTTTAATATATATATGGATGAGGTTGTAAAGGAGGTGCAAGGTAGGGCAGTGGATGTGGGGCTGGCCCTAATGAATGAGGGTGAGATTTGGAAGCTTCCGGTGTTGCTGTTTGCTGATGATACAGTATTGTTGAGTGAAGATGAATGGGAGTTGCAAGGTTTGGTGAATGAATTTGGGACAGTGTGTAGGAGGAGGAAGCTGAAAGTTAATGTAAACAAAAGTGAAGTTATGGTGTTTGAGAGGAATGAAGTCACAGAGTGTGCAGTGAGGTTGGATGGTGAGGATATGGAGAATCGTTTCGTTTTTTTGTTTCGTTTCGTTTTTAAAGGCTCCAACATGCTTGCATGTGTCGGCCTTGGTCACCTAATGGCGGCTCTCCACGCTGCATGATCCATTGCAGCCTCCCTGTTCAGTCCCTTAACCCTAAGGTCACACTTAATGACCTCGTCCCATGTCTTTCTCGGTCTACCCCTCATAACCCCACCCCCAATATTAACACTTCTCACCTTCCTCACCCAATTATCATCCCCCATCCTCTCCACATGTCCAAACCACCTCAATCTACCTCTCCTCATCACAACACCAATACACTCCAGTCCCATCCTACCTCTCAACTCTTCCATTGTAAACCCAGCCCCTCCAGGCCTTGGACGCAGGGATGCACTGCACATCCACCTAATCATTGTCATTTCTGTACGTCTGAGCCGGCGAATATCTTCCTCCTTCACTGCCCAGGTCTCACTGCCATACAGCATTACACTCCTAACACATGCTGCATACAAAGACCCCTTAGCATGTAGGGAGAGCCCTCTCAATGTCAGGAGAGGCAAGAGCTCCCTGAACTTCTTCCAACCACTTCTCACCCTAGCCACAGAGCTACCTCCAGCCCCACCTCCAGTACACAACATGTCTCCCAAATAACAAAACTCTTCCACACACTCAAGAGATTCACCAGCAAGTTCAATCCTTTCACGTCTGACGATCTCCACCTGCTCACCCCGGCACGCCGTACACATAAAATCAGCATTATCTCGCAGTCTACCTCTGATACCACTACATCTCTTATGCACCCATTTATCACACACACCGCACAAGATGGAATTACTTCCCACGCCCTTGTGGCAAACTGCACATGGCCACTCTCCCTCGTCTTTGACAGTACCGCCACCAACCCTAGATATCATCACTTTTGTTTTATCTGCATTTACCCTTAAACCCTTTTGCCCCATACCATCTCTCCACTTCCTAAACCTTTCCTCCGCCTCCCGTTCATTCTCTGCAATCAACACCAAATCATCAGCATACAACAACTCCCACGGGAGTCCGTTTCTAAAGTCACGTGAAAGGGCTTCAAGTACCATGATAAACAACATGGGACTCAAGACTGACCCCTGATGCACACCAACATTCACAGAAAACTCATCACTCAAATCTCCATTCACTCTCACCGGGTGTGAGCACCCACATACATGGCTATAACCACCCTAACCAGCTACTCCTCCAAGCCAAGCTTTCTCATTGCCCACTTCACCACCTCTCTAGGGACTCTGTCAAAGGCCTTTTCCAAATCAACAAAAACAAAATAAAGATCCCTTCTCCTACCAATATATTTTTCCTGAAGCTGTCGAACAATGAATATGGCATCAGTGGTCCCCCTACCTGGCATAAACCCAAACTGCATCTCATTAATATTCACTCTTTCGCTAATCATACCTTCTAAAACTCTCTTCATTACCTTCATTATCTGATCTAAAAGCTTTATACCTCTATAATTTCCTCTTTCCAGGGCATCACCCTTCCCTTTATACACATTTACAATTACACTCTTCAGCCAATCATCTGGGACAACACACTCACAAATAATCCTATTTATCAGGTCAGTGACTAAACTCACCCCTATATCGCCTGAGGCCTTCAACATTTCGGCAGTCAACCCAGACACACCTGCTGCCTTCCCCACCCTCATCCTGCCTATTGCCTCACTCACAGTAGCAGTATCAATCAAAGGCCAAGGGCCAGACACTGGATCTGCTGGCTCCAAACCTTCCCTGTCCCAGTCAAACTCCTCATTCAACAACCGGTTATAATGCTCTCTCCATGCATCTTTAATATCCTCACTGTTCACCAGTGAGTACTTGGGTAGTGTGATGAGTAAGGATGGAACTGTGGGGGATGAAGTACGTGAAAGGGTACAGCAGGGAAGGAAGGTTGTTGGTACACTGAAAGCAGTGATGAGAAATAGGGAGGTGAGTATGGAAGTTAAGAAGTCACTGCATGATAGTACAGTATTGTGATCCCTACCCTGACGTATGGAAGCGAGACGTGGACCTTGCAAGAGGGGAACAAGTCAAGAGTGAGAGTAGTGGAAATGAGTTACTTGAGAGGAGCATGTGGAGTGACGTGGAGGGACAGGTTGACGAATGAAGAAGTGAAGGAACGTTGTGGGGTAGATGTGGATGTGGTTGAGAAGATTAGGAGAAATACACTGAGGTGGTTTGGACATGTGAAGAGAATGGAGAATGAACGACTGACTAAGAGGATGTATGTAGGTAAGGTGGAGGGAGGGAGAGGGAGGGGTAGACCGAGGATGAGGTGGAGGGATGGAGTTGAGAGGTATATGAGGGAGGGGGGGGTGAGTTGGGGGGAGGGTAGTCAAATGGTGGGAGACAGAGTGACTTGGAGGCGTTTTGTCTGCGGCCACCCTTTGCGGGATTAGGGCGTCGGGCTATAGATAGATAGATAGATAGACGAGAGAAAAAATACTGACTGTTAAAAGTTCCACTGCCACTATTAAAGCTGACTTACCAATTTCACCCAGTTGACATAAATAGTTAAATTTAAAAAAAAATTGTGGTATTATGAAACATAACCATGACATGTAACAACGACCTACTGTATCTAAGACTAATGAAAAAAGATTGTGAAACTGCCAAACTAGCTTTAGGGCAATACTGAGTTCCTTTATTTTATTAATTTCTTTATTTATATTTTTTAGAACAATTTTAGACTTTATCACTCCTACCTGAACTGAGCAACCTACCTGCCATTGCCTAACAAGGTCTTGGCACAATTATTTTTTCTAAAAGACTATCTATCTATCTATATACCTAGGCTGCTTCCCCCAAGGAAAGGGAGGTAGCAGAGACAGGACGACACACTCTCCATTTACTCATCCATTCAAACACATTCATTCGCATCTTAGCCCCAAAGGGGAGAACGGACAGATCCTCACCGCACCACACCGCACAAGGGTCAACTGCGCAATGCAATCAGTGACATCCGCAGCAGGGCCCGACAGCAGAACTGGTTTACCCCTGCCACATCATAACAGACCCATCCCCTTACCGCACCTGACCTGACTAGCTGATCAGACCAAATGCGGGAGAATATCCCCTCAGGGCTGCGTCATCACTTATTCATTCACAATTTCTCTCCATTTATTTCTGTCACGCACAGCCACTCTTCCTTGCTCAACAGACATCCCTCTCGCATCCAGTGCTCTCTTCACACTGTCCATCCATCCTATTCGTGGTCTTCCTCTCAGCCTTACACCTCTCACATCAGATCTAGTTATCTTTTTCACCAATCGCTCATTATCCATTCTCTCCATATGCCCAAACCATCGCAACACCCTCTGCTCAACTCTACCAGCCATCTCCCGAACAACTCCAGTTCTCCTTCGCACTTCATCATTTCGCACTCGATCCATACGCGTCACTCCACACATACTCCTCAGACACCTCATCTCCATTACATTCAAACTTTTCCTCTCTGCTACACCCATATTCCATGTTTCAGCCCCATATAATGCAGTCGGTACCACAACACCCTCATACAGCCTTCTCTTTACATCCATTCTAAGCGAACGACATTTAAACACTTTTTCATTCCTCCCATCACCTTTCCTACTTCATTTATTCTAAACTTCACTTCTGCATCTATTCTTCCATCCACAGCAACATGTGACCCTAGTTATTTAAAACAATCTACCTCCTCAAGCAACTCACCATTCAAAACTATATTCATCCCCCTACCATCTATCAACCTCGTACACTTCATCACTTTACTCTTATTCTCATTTACTTTCAATTTCCTCCTTTCACACACCCTTCCAAACTCCTCTACCAACTGTCTCAATCTCTCCTCTGAATCAGTCACCAGTGCAGTATCATCTGCAAACAGCAGCTGCTTCACATTCCACTCTCCACCATCAACATTTACCAGACTCAGACCACCTAAAACTCTTGCATTAACCTCCCTTACAACACCATCCATGTAAATATTAAACAACCAAGGCGACATCACACATCCCTGTCACAGCCCCACTCTCACGGGAAACCAATCACTCACAGCATTTCCCACTCTTACACACGCTCTACTATTTACATAAAAACTTTTCACCCTTTTTAGTAACCTACCATCAAGTCCATACAATCTTAAAACAGTCCACAAAGCCTCCCTATCAATTCTATCATACGCTTTCTCTAAATCCATAAATGCCCAAAACACATCCTTGCCTTTCGTTAAATACTTTTCACACACTTGTCTCACAGCAAACACCTGATCAACGCATCCCCTCCCTCTCCTAAAGCCACACTGCTCATCACTAATCACTCCCTCTGTACCCTCTCTAACTCTCATAATTAACACTCTACCATACACCTTACCTACAACACTCAACAGACTTATACCCCTAAAGTAGTCCATGAGCCTGGGTCGATATCGGTACCATCTGGTGGGGCAAATTCTAACTGATATTTTTTAATTCCCTCATGTCCTTGATTAAAAATTTGATATGATAGCAGTCGCAGATGAGTAGCTTTTTATGAGTAATTGGCCATATAAAAATGGCCGCCCCCTTAACTGATAAGGGTCTATAACTACTTTTACTACAGGTAGAAACATGATCTTGGTGTTTAAACTTATGTTATGGAGTATTTCCTAGTCCCTGGTGGCCACTACAAATGCCTAAGAGAGTCGGCCATCCTTATTTGACTGGAAAAATTCAAAATGTTGATTATAGATACTTCCAGATACTCGGTGCTTTCAACGTATAGTTGCTAAACTGAGAATGTACAACTAATTTGTATCTTTCACTTTCAGGTAGCTTGCATGCTTAGCTGTAGAAATGGAAAGTGAAAGGACATTGGATGTAAGTCAAGCGTCAAGTTATGGTGGTGGTGATAATGCTCAAGATGGACCGGGTCCTTCAACGCGTGCAAAAACTGTACCAGAATGCATTATACATAGCAGTACTTGTGATGAAAAACTGACCCTGAATCTCTCTTGTTTGAGGGACATGAACTCATGGAGCACACTTCTTAAGGCAGCACAAATAAAGAAACATCTACCAATTCTAAACATTGCCCAAGAAACTCCAGAGGGCATCATTCCAAAAATTCACTACCATAGGAAATGTAGAAGTCTGTTCACAATGAAAAGGGACCTTCAATCGAAACAAAGTACAGAACAGGCATCCAGTGACAAGGAAAAATTTGAACGAAAAAGACTCCAGAGGAGATCAATGACAGTATCTGAAGAGTCTAGAATATACAGCAAGGTCTGTATCATATGTGAAAAGGACAAATTTATGCCAGGCAGCCGGACAAGGGAGCGACTTACACAATGTGTTGAGCTACGGTCAGATGATACTCTTAGGAACACAGCAATTTCCAAGCAAGACAGCAGGATCCTAGCCTTATTGGCAAGGGCTTTAGTAGCAGCAGATGGCCACTATCATAGATCATGCTACAGAAGCTATACCAGAACAAGGCCACAGGTGATTCCCATAGAAACAGACTTAGAAGAATATCCATGTGTAATGAAGGAATCCTTTCAGAAGTTGTTTGCCTATATCAGAGAAGATGTTTTTGAAAACCCCAGGGTAATTAAGCTGACTGAGCTTACGACAAAACTGACCTGCTGGATGCTACATGAGGGAGTTCATAAGGTGGAAGATTCTACAAAGAAACATGTCAGAAGATATCTTGAGACAGAATTTGGAGAGAGTCTGCATTTTGTACAAGATGCAAAGAGAAAAGTCCTGGTGTACCCTGATAACTTGTCCCGAAATGCACTAGTCAAGCAAAATGTCATTCTGATGGACACAGTAGAGGACCTGGAATCAAAATGCGACATTGAAGGACTCTTGAAAAAGTCAGCTCACTTGCTTCATAATTCGATAAAAAAGCATAGTGTGTCCATATCTTGGCCCCCACTTGCATCAGAACTGAACAATTCTTCAGCTTTTATTCCAGGCAACCTAAAGGGATTCTTGCAACACTTAATAGCAGGGCCTCAGGATGAAGCTTCCCTTTCTCCAAGAATTCAGCGCCTCATTGAATCTGTAGGCCAAGATATTGTCTATGGGGTGACCCGAGGACAGCTGAAGCCACCAAAACATCTAATGCTGCCATATGCTACCAAGGCCTTCACAGGCTCAGTAGAACTCATTAGGATGATTAATCGTCTTGGGCATGGTGTGTCCTACACGCAAGTTGAGGAGTTGGAAACTGCATTATGTATTCAGAAACTTGAGTCCCAAGGAGATGAAAGTGTAGCCATACCTGAGCAGCTCCAGCCACTCATCCCAACGACCCTAGGCTGGGACAACATAGACCGGTTGGAAGAAACCTTGAGTGGGGAAGGTACATCTCATCGAGTAAATGGCATAGCAGTGCAACCCAGAGTGTATGGACCACATCCTCCTAGGAAAGCTCTACCCAAACCTGTTGTAAAGAAGAGGACCCTTGATGCAAATCCTATCATTCTACCTCCATACAATGCTGGTGAACGGGTAGGACCACCATCAAGACTGCATATTGCGTTACACTATAAGGAGGTAGTACAGCAAGCCCAGAAGAATAATTTGATTTGGATCTTGGCTAGATTGCATACTGCCAGTAGTCAAGAGAACCCAGTACCTGGATGGACAGGGTTCAATATTGCTACCAGAGATAATGAAGAAGTTTCTCAAAATACTGTGGCATATCTACCCACCATCAATGCTCCAGCTACTGAAATGTCCACTATCCATGAAGTTGTGATTCATTCGCAGAAGATCAGGAATACTTTGGAGCTCAAAAGCATTGTCGTAGTGTGTGACCAAGCGATATATGCAAAGGTCACTGAGATATTGTGGAAGCACAAGGACACGTTTTCGCACATTGTACCACGACTTGGGGCATTCCATACAATATGCACATTAATGGCAGTGATTGGGAAGCGTTTCTCTGATGCAGGACTACAAGACCTTTGCATCGAGTCAGGTGTCATTGCAGAGGGATCCATTTCTGGTGTGTTGGAAGGACGCAAATACAACCGTGCCATTCGACTTCATAAGCTTCTGTATGAAGCTTTGATGCGCCTGGTTTGGAGAGAATTCCCATCCTGGTGTGAGGAGCATCATAGTGAGAGTGCACATCATCTTCAGTCATTGGTGGTTGAGATTGAAACCATGTCTGCAAACCTGTGCCAGACTTCTTTCACAGAGCTCATCCAGTCTCCTTCTTTCCAAGTGATAGCTGAACTGTTTGACAAGTTCAAAGAACATCTTCGCAGTAAGTGTGGTCCTTTGGCCTGCTTCTGGATGAGTTATGTTGAAATGGTGGAGATTGTGTTGAATTTCGTGAGAGCCTCTCGTGAAGGAGATTGGCACCTGCACCTGGCAGCAATCCAGGCTATGATACCCTGGTGCTTCAGTTATGATAACATTAACTACGCCAGATACGTCTCATGCTACTATGCTGAAATGTCACATCTTCCCACAGAAAATCCCGATGTCTATGAGTATTTGAAGGCAGGAGGTTTGTCTATACAGCTTGGAACTGAAAATACATTTGGAAAGGTTCCAGTTGACCAGGCTGTGGAGGAGACGATTAACAGAGACACTCAGACAGCTGGCGGTACAAAAGGCTTCAGTCTAAAGCCAGCAGCAGTTAACCTTTACTACTTGACTGCAGAGTATCATAGCTCATATCTTAGAACCCTGAAATATGCATTGGACATGGATCAACCAAACAGTATGCACAAAGATCTTCAAAAAACAAGAATCCTCAAAGATGAAGAAGATGTCAAGAGGTTGATGGAGATTCTGGACAATAGCTGGATCAATCCTGTCAGTACTGAACAAATGGATCTTGTTTGCTTGTCAAGTGGATGTGTGGCTCCAAAAGATATTGAAACAGACCTTCTCGAAGCAAGACAATTAGGACAAAGAGCATATCAAAATTTCAGAGAGGAAAGGCTACAAAGCAGTCCACCAGTCAAGAAATTCCACGACCCTCTGCCCAAACTGAACCTGAAGACATTCGCCAACTTGAACAAGAAAAAGAAGACAAATAGCAACACTCCAAAGGAAGTAATCATGAAAGCTGACCGAAATCTATTTGCTCACATGGTACTCATTGCTCAGAGCAGAAGTTTGAATCTGCAGGAGGTTTTTCAGTACCCACTAGGCCCTCTTCCATGGTCCCTAGCAACAGCAGATGGTAGCCTCAGAAAGACAAATAAAGCTGCACTGGCCAAAGAGCTACAGAAGAATGTCTGTCCAGCGAAATGTGTGCCAGGGAAAGCTGCTTGTCTTATTGATGGTATGGCCCTGATCCAGAAAATAAGAGGCACCCATAAAACCTTTGCTGAAGTTGCTGACCATGCTCTTTCCATTGTAATTGCAGAAGGTGATGATTCTCCACGCATTGATGTTGTATTCCATGTGTACCAAGAAAATTCAATCAAAGCTGCTGAGAGAGTTCGGCGAGGTGAGTCTGAATCTACCCAGTTCAAGAGCATCTCACCTGGCCATACCATCAAACAATGGAGAAAGTTCCTTGCCAGTTCCAGAAACAAGGAAAACCTAATCAAGGTCATCACAGATGAGTAGAAACATCCAAGACACCAGAGACGGTTTGTTGGCAAAGTCATATATGTCACCTGTGGGGAAACCTGTTATCAACTGACTGAGCATGGTTCCATGGTAGTGGATGGATTAAAGTCCACTCAAGAAGAAGCAGACACACGACTTCTTCTTCATGCTGCCCATGCAGCCTCACAGGGCTATACAGCAATGAAGGTTGTATCAGATGACACAGACGTTCTAGTGCTATGTGTGGCCTTCTCTAGTGATATCCCAAGCAGCATCTATATAAAAAGTGGTACCAAAAACAGAGTAAAGTACATAGATGTTACCAAAGTTGCAGCCACACTTGGACCAGACAACACAAAAGCACTTCTGGGTCTTCATGCCATGACGGGCTGCGACACTGTGAGTGCCTTTGCAGGAAAGGGGAAGGTCTCTGCTTTGAAACTAATGAAAGGTAACACAGAACACCGAGAGGCCCTGCAGAGGGTTGGAGAGGGCTGGAACCTAAGTCAGGAGCACTTTCAGAAGTTAGAGGCCTTCACGTGTCACCTGTACAGTATCCAGGGAGCAACTAGAGTGGATGAGCTACGTTACCAAATCTTTTGTGCCAAGAAAGAAGAGGCTGAATCCTGGCAGCTACCACCATGTAAATCTGCTCTGTATCAGCATTGTCAGCGTGCTATCAGGCAAGAGTGTGGAAGCAGTCATTGGAAAGATGCCCAACCATTCCTCCCCCAACAGGAAGAGGCTGGTATACAGAGAATGTGGATAACAATGAGCAACTCATGATTGATTGGTCTGATGTTCCTGCTGCCCCTGAGGCTATTCTGGAACTACTCTCCTGCAAATGCTCACGCTCATGCAAGAATCCAACATGTCCATGTCTTGCGAATGGATTGCCTTGTACAGAACTCTGCAAGCTACAAACATGTAGCAACCAAACACAAGTTGAGATTATGAATGACAACACTGAGGATAGCGATGATGAAGCACATGACGAATGGGTGTAATATTTTCAGAATTTCTTTTTAGTTTTTACCTACATTCACTAGAATGAACACAAACAACAAGCAGATTACATACTTTTCAGATTATTTCAATGAAGTCTTTGCTTTGTCAAGTGCCAAATAGCCGGGTGTGGCTTGGCGCTGTAGGTATATCCATTGTAATAATAATTTGCTTAGTCTAAATGTTTAGTCTTCTATTCTTTCACTTATGAACCTTATGGACGGTCTAGGGAGATATGTGTGACTGTATATTGTAAAGTAGGTAGCCATTTTGACTGATTATTATTTTCATATGTATTCAAACTGATAATTGTATAATTTTTGTATTATGGTGATAATTTGATGTATATTTCATACACAAGGTATTTACAGTTCTCATACCAGAAGCAGTTTTGTTACACAAGTTTGTTTTATAGATAAATGTGTTATATATTGTGTTATATATTGTTATATAGATAAATGTGATTGAATACTTTCAGTATTAAAGGTCTGAAGGATTATTTTGTAACTCTACTGATCATTACTTACCATACACCCACACCGCCTCGGAAAAGTTTGATTATCGGTACCATTGAAAAGTGGCTCTTTATGAATAAAAAGCTACTGCTTTCGAAGTGCTATCATACAAAAATGAAAAGTAGAGACATATTGCTATTTTAAAATGCACGACAGAAATTGCCCTGTCAGATGGTACCGATGGTCAAATTTCTGGGACCAGGCTCAAGGCCTAAAGCTAGTACATTCATACTTATCACCCTTGCCTTTATACAACGGCACCACACAAGCACTTGCCCAGTCAATTGGCACCATACCTTTCTCAAAGCACACATTCAACAATCTTACTAACCAGTCAACAATAGTCACTCCACCACCCTTCAGGCATTCCACAGCACACCCATCCATACCTGCAGCTTTCCCTGTTTTCATCTCCTTTACTGCCTTCTCCACTTCCTCCTTCATGATCATAGAATCATTCAACTCTCCCAACACATTTATTCCTTGCACCCTTCCATCCCCCACAATCTCAGCCACCCTTTCCTCCTCTACATTTAACAATCGTTCAAAATACTCTGCCCATCTCTTCCTTACTGCATCCATCTCAATTAACATCCTTCCATCCTCTGCTTTTACTCGTTCTTCCTTCCCAGACTCTCCCTTTCGCACCCTTTTCACCTCCTCCCAAAACATTTTCTTATTCTGTTGAAAATTCTCTGTCAGCCGCCTACCCCACCTCTCATCTGCTGCCACTTTAGCATCACGCACAGCCCTTCTCGCTCTATTCCTCTTTTCCTTATACCTTTCATATGACATCTCATCCTTCCTCTGCAGCCACACTTCATATGCACGTCTCTTCTCAGCCACAGCCATACTTACTTCCTCGCACCACCATTCACTTCCTTTTCTTACACCACCACCCACACGTCTCACACCACACACCTCTTCTGCATGCCCCACCACAGCACTCTTAAACAACTGCCATTCCTCCTCCACGCTGCCATTTTCCCGATCTTTCACTGCGTTCCACTCATCTTTCAATTTCTCCTGATACTCTATCTTTTTCTCTCTTTTATCCAACTCACTCACTTTCAAAACCTCCCTGCCACACCTAACCCTCCTAGCTCTCACCCATCTCTTACCTACTCTTAACTTTCCCTCCACCAGGTAGTGGTCAGACATACCTCCACCCTCCCCTCTCAGAACTCTCACATCCAACAATCTTCCTATTACATTCCTAGACACAACCACATAGTCCATCAAGGCTCTATCAACAACCCTTCCACCCTCCTGTCTCACCCATGTATACTTATAAATATCTTTCTTCTCAAACAGCGTATTCCCAATCACCATCTCTCGCTCAACACACATCGCTATCATTCGTTCCCCATTTTCATTTCTTCCAGGCACACCATGCATACCAACTACGCCTTCAACTGCTACATTTCCCACTCTAGCATTCAGATCTCCCATCATTACCACATTCACATTTGCTCCAAAACTCTGCAGACACTCATCAACATCATTCCAGAACGACTCCCTCTCTTGTTCATCCCTTTCACTACCAGGCCCATATGCACTCACAAACACCCACAACTCACGTTCAAATTTCGCTTTCACCCACATCAGTCTCGATGACACCTCCTTCCATTCAATCACACATTGCTGTACTTCCGGACTCACTAACAAGGCCACACCTTCTCTTGCCCTTCCTCTATCAACACCTGACAATCTTCCATTCACACTTCCAAACATAGATTCCCCCTTCCCTTTCATCTTCGTTTCACTCAAAGCTAACACATCCAACTTTCTTCTCACAAACATTTTTCTTAAATTTTTATATGTACTAGTATATAGATGCAGTATATTCAAGTGTGAAGTAATCCCCACATAGAATAACAATGAATGTGATTCATGTCAGAATTACTTCATGTGCAATACAACTAGTGTTTTATACTTCACATGAAATACATCGTGTTTTTTTTTAACCATACGAAAGTTGTTTGTCATTATTATAGTGGCTGTACCTAGTGAGTGAGAGCAATACAAAGCATGAATATCACCAAATGTAGTTTGTTTATCTGCTCACCATCCTCCCTCCTTCCCCTTAAAAATAAATAAAAGCTACATTCTCATCAGTGTAGAAGGCTAACTTACACCTCTTCCTTACCAGTCAATTTCCACAAATGGCATGTTATGAAAGTCAGCCAAGGGAATTTAATAAATTCTATTATTGCTGCCTCTATAAAACTACATTCAACTAAGGATGACTTTTTGAACTGGAAGAGCTGGATATAGTTTTCATTAACCCCTTCATTACTTGGGAATTTTCTTGAGTATATCTGTCTTGCAGTCACAAGAATAAAAGATGTCCTCAGACTGAACAGGTTACCAATCTCCTGTGTGCTATTTATGCATTATTAGTCCACAAAAAAATAAATACAAAGACAAATATTATATGAGAATATTATGGTAAGGAAGAGATGCTAGAAAGTCTCATTAGCTGATGGAATACAACATGTAGTTTGCTTACCTCCACACTGCCCTCCAACCTTCTCCATATACCGTACACCCTGCAGGCCCCACCACACTGCACTAAATACTCCTTGACCTTGAATCAGCATTAAGCACATCTTGACTGCTGCTGTTGCAATTGAGTGCTCCCTGGCTAGACACCTGTAGAGTAAGGATGAACTTCAGTATTTCTTAGTACATCACACTGACTATGAGGTCCCCACACTCTCAAAATGAAATGAAATATTTTAAGAGCTATTGGCTCTGTACATACTAGCAGCAACATACATTTGAAATTTAATAAAAAGAGGTACATTACTACTGTAGAGTAATATTTATGGTTTGCTCCTATCATCTGTCAATTTATTATTCATCCTTTGAGTGATGACTGTTTACCTCTTTCATATTACCAATCAAAAACACTCTCTCATTCCTTCCGAACTTTTCCATGCACACTTCCACATTTGTCCAGAACTCTTCTCTCACTCTGCTTGCACGATCTTGCATTGGCGCATACACGCACACAATTGCCCACATTTGTATTCCAACATTCAATCTAACCCACACAATCTTTGAGCCAACTGATCCGTACTCTCTTATGTTCTTCTTCAATCTTTTACTCACAACAATACACACTCCTTCTTTTACCCTCTCATTCTCACCTACTGCTGCACATATTTCCCATCCATACCCCCATTGTCTCTCACTCTCATCTCTTCATTTAGTTTCAGTTATTCCACATACATCCATTTTAGCACACTCAAGCACCTGACGGAGTTAAGGAAATAACAGAGGAATTAGTTGGAGAAGAACAGGGAGGCTTTAGGAAGGGAAGAGGCTGTGTAGATCAGATATTCATTCTTAGATCTTTAGTGGAAAAGTTTCTAGAGAAGGGAAAGAAGTTGTAGGCGACCTTTAAGCATTTGGAGAAAGCATATGATAGGGTGGAGAGACAAGGATTGTGGAAAGTGAAGAGAGAACCTGTATTTTTTTCACAGGAATTTTTCTGATTGTGGAAAGTATTTTGAATATATTGAGTAGCTGGGAAGGTGTTGAATGCTGTGAAGAGTATGTATAAGGGTGCTAAGGCTGCAGTGCATGTGGATGGTGAACTGAGTGAATTTTTCTCTT
Organism: Coenobita brevimanus; assembly: GCF_032717465.1. NCBI lineage: Eukaryota > Metazoa > Arthropoda > Malacostraca > Decapoda > Coenobitidae > Coenobita > Coenobita brevimanus. The sequence continues at coordinate 50,255 of NW_027642515.1, read as the reverse complement.
TGAAGGTTGGGTTGAAACAGGGATGTGTCATGCCTCCATGGTTGTTCAATCTGTACATGAATGGGGTTATAAAAGAGATACAAGGTAGGGCAGTGGATGTTGAAGTGACCCTAGTGAGAGAGGGTAGTCTCTGGAAACTCCCTGTACTGTTGTTTGCAGATGTTAAGCAAAGATGAAGGGGTGCTGCAAGGCTTGGTGGACGAGTTTTGGAGAGTGTGTAAGAAACGGAATTTAAAGGTGAATGTAGGGAAAAGTAAAGTTATGGTCATCGAGAGAAGTGAAGTCAGTGAATGTACAGTGAGGCTGGATGATGAGGAAATGGAAAATGTGAGTACATGGTGGTAGGTGGTGGCGACCATCATCCACTCACTTGATGTAGTGCTGCCTACTTCTTCCTTAGCCTTTATCATTCTTTTTCTGTGCCTGTCCTCCTCTCTTCCTATTTCTCCCATCTTTCCTGTCACTTCTTATTGCTTTTCTTTCCTTTACAGGTAGCTTTACATTGAGTGACAAGCCAAATGGTTTCCTGTAAGCCAAGAAACCATTTACAACGCTGGGTGGTAACCATATAACCAAATCATACGTGCTCCCTACATGTCAGCAAGTGGGTTGGTGGAGGGTTAGTGCCCCTCCCCGTAAAACAAATAACTCAAAGTCAAATGGCCACCCCTTACGGGATTATGGCATCTGGCAATAGACAGATAGATAGATAGATTTAAGTACTTGGGTAGTGTGATGAGTAAGGATGGAAGTTTGGAGGGTGAAGTGCTTGAAAGGGTACAACAAGGAAGAATGGTTGCTGGTTCCTTGAAAGCAGTGATAAGAAACAGGGAAGTGAGCATGGAAGCGAAAATATTACTACATGACAGTATTGTGATACAACTCTAACGTATGGACGTGAAGCTTGGACCTTGTTGGAGGGACAGAAGTCAGGAGTGAGACCATTGGAAAAGAGTTATTTGAGAAGAACATGTGGAGTTACATGGAGAGACAGACTGACAAATGAGGAAGTGAAGAAGCATTGTGGTGTGGATGTGGATGTGATAGGATGCATTGGGAGAAACACACTGAGGTGGTCTGGCCATGTGGGGGGGATGGAGAGTGATAGACTGATGAGGAGAGTGTATGTGAGTGATGTGGAGGGGGGGAGAAGGAGGGGGAGGCCAAGGGTGAGATGGAGGGATGGAGTAGAGAGGTATACGAGACATGGGGGTATGAGGTGGGAGCAGGGCAGTTAGATGGTGGGGGAGAGGGAAGAATGGAGGTGATTTGTTTGTGGCCACCCCTTACAGGATTCAGATGTCTGGCAATAGATAGACAGATCAACAGGTAACTGTTCAAAAGGAAGAATTATATAGTACTCACATGTGGAACAGTCATCTATTTTTCCAGCTTTTCCTGCTATGGGTAAAATTCTTCCAATCTGAAATAAAGAAAAACTCCCTTAAGCTTATTCAGACTCTATACATGTATTTCTACAGAAGCCAAAGGTCCAGTGCTGTCAGTCTTGGCTTACCTTTAGCCTCTATAAAATTATGAAAGAATATCAGCAGCAAATTATGTCAACTGTACAGCACTGTGTTGCAGGAGAAAGTAGCAGTAAAAAAAAAAAATGCACAATATCATCAACATCATCATAACAACAATACAACTTCTTAAGACTACTGTACGAAGGGATGAGTATGGTCCATATCATGAAGAGGAAAACCAGATACCACAGCAGGAAAAATTATGAAGAGGATGCAGGGTAAAACAGGCCAATGTTATACATGCATTCACTCTTTACTGATGATGTAGTTTTATACCAAGCACTCTCTTCTTGGACAAGCCAAGATGGTGCCCTATTCAGGGGCCTTCTGTTGGAGTATGTAACACTTCACAACTGGATACCTTTCCTGATGTCAACCAATGCACCTAGCTTGGGATCAAACACTTGGTTCCTTGGCTGGTAAGATGCACTCTAATCAACTAGACCACAGTGGCTGCCCACTGACCCATCAGTCATACCTTTAAAATCTTTTCTTCCATCTATCAGGCTCAATCCTGTCACTATCATTCATCATGCCAAACTAATCAAGGGCCTACAAACTGCATACAGTGGGACTGAAGGATTAACTGGGGTCTGTTAACAACAATGAATTTCATGATGACATATTTTATCTTCAAGCAGCAAGGCCAACCATAGCAAATGGATAGTAAGCACCAAGCCAATGACTTGAAAATACTATCCCTTATTAGGTCCAACAACATTACAAGCAACAGTACTTACAATCACTGAAGCTTATTCTCAAGGATAAAATATATGAATCCGTTAACCATTTTCACAAAATATATCGGTATGCTGAACCTCTCAATTGTAAATATAATTTTTTCTACCAAACTATCTTTGAACATTTGCTGCGCAAACTCTCTTACCCTTCCAGAAGTATCTGAATAGTTCAGAATACACCCTAATGCAATAAAATTTTGCAATTTCAAGGAACTTGACCACAGCTTAAAATATGAAAATACATAGAAATTACCATTCTGCCTCACAAGGTATTTATGCAACATCTATCTATCTATCTATCTATTGACAGACACCATAATCCCTTAAGGGGTGGCCATTTGACTTTGAGTTATTTGTTTTAAGGGGAGGGACACTAACCCTCCACCAACCCACTTGTTCACATGTAGGGAGCACGTATGGTTTGGTTATATGGTTACCACCCAGCGTTGTAAATGGTTTCTTGGCTTACAGGAAACCATTTGACTTGTCACTCAATGTAAAGCCACCTGTCAAGGAAAGAAAAGCAATAAGAAGTGAAAGGAAAGATGGGAGAAATAGGAAGAGAGGAGGGGAGGCACAGAAAAAGAATGATAAAGGCTAAGGAAGAAGTAGGCAGCACTACATCAAGTGAGTGGATGATGGTCACCACCACCTACCACCAATTTATGCAACATACCTATTATATATATGATACCACTGATTCTCCATTCATGCCTAACTTCCATGCATCGTAACTGTACCACCTATCATATACCATACAGTTAGTCCTCCTTCAAAGAAGTGTCACTTAAGATTGTTTCACTAATAAACTGCTTGTGATATACATCTATCTCTATCTATATACCTAGGCTGCTTCCCCCAAGGAAAGGGAGGTAGCCGAGACAGGACAACACACTCCCCATTGCAAGCTATTCCTCTTATTAAAGTGAGATGAGTGATATACATATTATTATTATTTTTTTCAACCCTTAAATCATGAACCAGAGACACATGTCACCTACAGTTGTTTCACTTAACCTCTTCAAACCAATTACATATTTGCCTGTGTTATTTTTCTTATCAACAGACAATTAATTTACTGAGATGGGACAAACCTCCAATAGTAAAGGATTTAATAATAGCTATATTCTTCAGTTTGAATAGTCTCTCCAATGTTGAATAAAATCATTCAGCAGTAGAAATAATGAGCTATAAAAGACACCATTAGGGAGATGGGGGGTTAAAACTGCAATTTGCCTATACACATCCTATATCTTAAGTGAGAACCGACTGTATTGTATGCTCTCACCAAATGATCTTAGGTCTTGCTACAGCTACCTTTAACAATTGGTTACCTACATTTTTTACATTAGCACCTCCAGTCGGTCTTGATACATAACACTGACCACTCAGAACTTAACCTAAATTCTCCAAATAAAGGCTGCTTCCCCAGTTGATTTGTTTGCATCTCAGTGAAAAGAATCCCCAATATGATAGGCTTCACTGGAGAGGTATGGAGTTCCCTATAGATTCCAAGGTACCGTAGCCTCCAGTTGGTCTACATACATACTATTCATCACTCAGAACTACACCCAGGCCCAGGTTCCCAAAATAATGGCTGCTTAAGAGTTGATTTATTAGCATCTCAGAAAAAAAAAAATCACTCAGGATGTATGTAGTCCACTCACAGTTCTACAGTAACTGTTTAAAAATAGTTAGGTTAATGCTTTGTGCGATCACTAACATCACTGCCAAAGGTGACTGGAAATGGAAAGTGAGGAGTGAAAGTTTCGTTGATTTGCATCTTTACAAAAGCTATAACTGTGCAAGTGGCCTTAACCCCTGCAACCTGATGTAATCTGCATGTGAAATCTTGCTATCACAATATTACTTGATTAAGAAAGATATCAAGCAGTGAAGGGTTAATGAACGCTATATGTAACCCCCTAACAGTTAAGAAATTCTTTCACAAAGTGAATAAAATCCTCTGCAGATAGCAAGACCATAATGAAACAGTCATACGACTACGAGTTAAGGAGAAAGGATCCCAACCATTCCACCATGCGACATGAAAAAAAAATCCCAGAACCCCATTTCTACAGTACTTGCTTTCAACTCAAAATGCCCATGAAGCAGAGTATCCTTACATTGGGAACTTTGTGTTGAGCTTCTGTTCTATGTCCTCAAGTGGAGTGCGGCAGCCATGGTGGAGAGACTCTTCTGTCTCGTCAAGTGGGAACTGGAAAAATGAAAGAGATGGTGAGCATTAATCTCATTCAAAAGATTAAAGTGACTGGCAAGTCAAATTCACTTCACTAAGATGATTTTTTTATTGCAAGCTATTCCTCCTATCTCTAGACATCTTTATTTGCCTTGTAATGGCCTTTTGAACTGAAGGGTTTAGCATGAGACAAGAGAGGGAAAGTGGTGGTGTCAATTTCGTTCCAAAGGTTTAGATGGTAGGCAGGTCAAACTTAGCATAACTCTTCATGCTAAACTTCTGGATAAATACATCAACCTGTAATCTATTTCCTTATTCGGATACAAACTCATATTAAATTTTAAACTGTTTAAAATAAAATGACAATCATTACTCAACACATGCAAAATCACTGACATACAGACATTCCTGATATGATGCAAACCCCAGCTTTCAGAAACAGGTACTTATGGAAGTCTTACATTGTGCTTACAATGATTATTTTATTACTGTAGTGTGTATAGTATGTTACCTTTCATTACATCAATGTGTTCAGTTTGTTAAGTACAGCATGTACTTATTATTACAGTGTTTATAGTACATGTGATCACTGGTTATGGTATGTGTACATACTGTGCTGAAACAAGTTGTAAAATTCGACTTTTGCAAAGCTCTCAGGAAGGGAATCCTTACATAACACGGGAGAGGGAACTTGTTATGATTGGAGTGTATGAAATTCTTCCTGTGTTTGTGTATACGCCGAGATTGGCAGACAAGCGACCAAGAGGTGTGGGCTGAGGAACAAGAATAAAGTGCTGCTGTTGTTTTGCATTGGATGTGTTGTTTAATTGCTTTCCCTGTGGTCATGGATGTCAAGCAGAGATCTTCAAGATATTAGAAACTGGCGACGAGGATAAAACAAAGGAGGGATCGGCCAGAACGACTGTATGGGTGACGTGTGAAATCACTGCTGGAGACGCCGCTATCAGCCGTTGAACCGTCCAACCCCTGCCATTTCCCAAGGTATCAGCTATGGCCCTCATTGGCCAGGTAAATGCATTTGATTCCGAGTTGGAGTCTTGGACTGAATACAAAGAAAGGCTGGAACACTATTTTTTGGCAAATGAGATAGAGGACGACGCCAAAAAGAAGTCAGTATTGATAGCTGAGGTGGGAGCCAAAACATACAGACTTTTGAGGAGTTTGTGTAAACCCAAGCAGCCTGGTGAATTAAAATTTGATGAACTCTGTAAATTGTTAACTAACCACCATGAACCCAAACTCTCGGAAACTGTGGCAAGGCTGAAGTTTCACAAGAGGATTAGGCAGTCTAGGGAGACTGTACCACAGTATATGGCTGCTTTGAAGGAACTTACAGAACACTGCAATTTTGATTCCTTGACAACGCATCCACAAGATCAAATGTTACGTGACCAGTTGATTGTTGGCATTAATGATGAAAATATACAAACAAAATTATTGGCTTTAGAGCCTCCAGCTGGTGAGGTTTTGTCTTGCAAAAAGGTTTTTGATCTGGCAGTAGTCATAGAATCAACGCAGAAAGATATATCTGACATGAAAGGACCAACATATCAGCAGCAGCACAGGGTGAAAGAGGATATACCATGTTGGAGATGTGGTGGGGCACACCACCCTGACAAATGTTGGGCCAAAGATAAAAAGTGTTTTAACTGCCAACAACTCGACCATGTATCCCAGAAATGCCGGAAACCAAAGAGGAGAGAGGAATCAATGCACCAGAAGGATGGGGCGACACCGTCTGTCAGAAGTAACAGCTGGTTCAGGTCAGCGTAGCAGGGCTACCCGTCAAGGCCAATGCAGCACAGTCACCCCAAGAATATGGCACCTTCAAGAGGATGATGGACCCAGAAATCCGGTGGAATGCACCAATTGCCAGGATCTGAAGACTCAGGTGGGGAAGAATGTAACAGTGAGGCTTATCAGGTGGCAGGTGAAGCTGACAATGACTACACTTTTGACTTTAAGTCTGTGAACTATTGTGGTGGAAACAAAAGTAAAATACGGTTGAACAGCATAAAACCATATCTCTGTACGATAAGTATGGAAGGACAACAGGTAGAATTTGAAATAGACACAGGTGCTAGTTTTACTATTATAAATGAACAAGAATATCAGAAAATTTGTGAAAAAGTGCCTGAATTACACCAGCGACTGACTGAAGATGATGTAATTTTGAGGGCATATACTGGTGAAAGACTTGAAGTAAAGGGTGTGTTGATGGTGACTGTCAAACACCATGACCAGATACATGAGTTACCTTTAGTGATAGTAAAAGGCCTTGGACAAAATTTATTAGGTAGAAATTGGTTGGAATTGCTCAGGATTGATTGGAAGAATTCTGTGTTTACAGTAGAAGGCAAACTATTTTCTGATGAGAAGTTTCTAGAAACTCTGAAAGAAAAGTACAAATCAGTGTTTGAGGAAGGTTTAGGTAACTACACAGGAGGGAAAGCTAAGATTTATGTTGATCCTAATGCCTAGCCTAAGTTTTGTAAGGCACGGCCACTGCCTTTTGCACTGAGAGAGGCCACTAACATGGAACTGGATAGGTTGGTGGCTAATGGGACACTAACACCTGTTGAGAATTCAGAATGGGCAACTCCTGTATTGGTTGTGTCCAAACCCTCCTCCCAGGTCAGGATTTGTGGAGATTTTAAGGTGACAATCAATCCAGTTTGTGAAACGGATAGCTTTCCTGTCCCCAAAATAAGTGACTTGTTGACAAGTTTAACAGGTGGAAAGTCATTTTCAAAATTGGATTTGAGTGCTGCCTATCAGCAAATGCAGTTGGATGAGGACTCCAAAAGGTATTGTGTCATAAACACTCACAGAGGATTATTTCGGTACAACAGGCTACCTTATGACATCAAAAGTGCCCCAGGAATCTTTCAAAGGGAAATGTATAACTTGCAGAGAGATGTTCCTCATACTGTGGTGTATGTAGATGACATTTTAGTTACTGGTAGTACTGAGACAGAACACAAGGCAAATTTAAATCGGGTCATAGAAAAACTAAATGATAAGGGACTGAAACTGAGTTTTGACAAGTGTGAGTTTTTTAAAACCAGTGTAAGTTATTTAGGGCATAAAATTGATGCACAAGGTATTCATGTATTGGAGGACAAGGTAAAGGCTATTGTGGATGCACCCAGGCCAACAGATGTTCAGACACTGAGATCATTTTTAGGAGGAATAAATTTTTATGGCAAGTTCCTCAGAAACCTTTCCTCAGTATTAGCAGCCTTGTATTACCTGTTGAAAAAGGTGGTACGTTGGCAGTGGATGCAGCCACAAGAAGCAGCATTCAGAAAAGCTAAAAAGATGCTACTTTCTAGTGAAGTTTTGGTGCATTATGACCCAGGAAAACCACTGGTGTTATCATGTGATGCATCTCCTTATGGTGTGGGTGCAGTGTTAGCTCATAAGAATGAGGATGGCTCAGAACAACCAATAGCATTTGCTTCTCGCACACTGAATGATGCAGAAAGAAATTATGCTCAGATAGACAGGGAGAGTCTGGCTATTGTCTATGGTGTGCAGCATTTCCATAATTATGTTTTTGGTAGAAAATTTATACTAGTTACAGATCACAAGCCCATAGTGTCCTTGTTGCATGAAAAGAAAGAACTGCCCAGCAGGGCCAGTGCAAGAATTCAGCGTTGGGCCATTATTCTCGCTGGCTATGATTATCAGATACAATTTAGGAGTGGACGTGACAATGCCAATGCAGATCTTTTGAGTAGGCTGCCACTAAAGGAAAGGATAGCATCAGAGCCCATCCCCACTGATACTGTGTTGTTGTTGGAGCATATTCAGGACTCACCTGTATCTGCTAAGCACATAAGGAGATGGACTGCCTATGACCCAGTGTATGCTAAGGTGTTACATTTCATTAAGATGGGTTGGCCAGATGATGTAAACGCTCCAGAGTTTAAACCCTTTTTTGTACGTAGGTATGAACTTAGCACTGATGAAGGATGCATCATGTGGGGAAACAGGGTGGTGGTTCCTCCTGCAGGTCAACAACAGGTACTAAAAGAACTACATGAGGCACACCCAGGTATGTCCGCAATGAAGGGTATTGCTAGATCTTATGTATGGTGGCCAAAGCTAGACAAAGATATAGAAATGACAGTAAGTACATGTGATATTTGTCAGATAAATAGAAACAAACCCAGCGTTGCACCCCTTCATGTGTGGCCATACCCAGAAAGACCCTGGGAAAGAGTACATGTAGACTTTGCAGGCCCATTCATGGGACATATGTTTTTGGTCCTCATTGATGCCTATTCCAAATGGTTGGAAGTAAGAATAATGCACAATGCCACAGCAATAGCCACCATTTCTGAGTTGAGAGACATTTTTACTACACATGGGCTTCCTTCAATGTTGATGACTGATAATGGAAGCCAGTTCACCAGTTGTGAATTGGGTGAGTTTATGAAAAGGAATGGAATTGTACGCACTACTTGTGCTCCTTTTCACCCCAGTTCAAATGGCATGGCTGAAAGAGCTGTTCAGACATTTAAAAAAGGTCTTCTGAAAATGAGGAAGGCCGACATAAAGACTAAGTTGGCAAGGTTTTTGTTCAGATACCGTTGTTCACCTCAGTCAATAACTGGAGCTACCCCTGCAGAGTTGCTTATGGGCAGGACCTTGCAGGGTCCTTTGGACTTGATAAGGCCAAACTTAAAAGAGAGGGTGAAAAGGAAACAAGACAATCAAAAGATGTATCATGATAAGGGAAAAACGGTGAGGGAATTTGCTGTAAATGATGAAGTATTTGTAGAGAATTATAGTGGGCGAGGAGGTCGTTGGTTACCTGGAATTGTAGTGGAAGTAACTGGGCCTCTGTCATATAAGGTAGAACTAGGTGATCACAGAGTTGTTAGAAGACATATAGATCAGATGAGGTCTAGAAAGGAGGAGTTAACAAGATCAGAGCCCCCCAGAGAAGTTAGCACACCACATTTTAGTGGGGATGAGTGGGATCTGGGAGGTATGGGTGTCAGCATGGAGGCTACCCAGCTGCCTCAGAAAAGTTAAAAAGAGGCTCCAGCATCCATTGAGGACCGAAGTAGCCCAACTGGGGAGCAAAAATGGAGCAACAAGACAAATCAGCAAGGGCTAGTGCCAGACAAACCAGCAGTGATAGGGGAAAAGCACTGCCCACAGTCTCCTTCAGGTACCCCTCTAGGTAGCCCAGCTCATACAGGTACCACAACCAGGTCAGGAAGGCTTATAAAGAAGCCCACCCGGCTTGATTTGTAAGCTAGGTATACCATATAAGATGCTTATGAGGAAAATATATATATATATATTTTTTGTATGGTATGGGTGCGAGAGTGTGCTATTTTGAGTTTATGTTTAGCATCACCATTTAATTGTTTTACAAGTTATTATTTAGTTTGAAATTAAGGAGGGAAAGAATGTTATGATTGGAGTGTATGAAATTCTTCCCCTGTGTTTGTGTATACGCCGAGATCGGCAGACAAGCGACCAAGAGGTGTGGGCTGAGGAACAAGAATAAAGTGCTGCTGTTGTTTTGCATTGGATGTGTTGTTTAATTGCTTTCCCTGTGGTCGTGGATGTCAAGCAGAGATCTTCAAGATGTTACAGAACTGTACGTGAAATCTTACTTCCGTGAATAAATATTATGCTTTACAGATATATCTTGATACTGTCAAAGCAGGCACATCAACTGATGAATGAAAGCAACTGAATGACAGGGTCATTTACTGAGCAGAACTGTAAGGAGGTCTACCCCGGATATATGACACAATACAGCATTTGGCAACAGATGAATATACTGTGTGATCACTACTATACTTTAGCACCGTCTACCTATGAGAAAATTCCGTAACTGCACAATGAGTATCCTAACCCACTGAGGCTGAGATGTCAAATTTCAATTTATTATTGTCAATTCTTGATGATTCCATTCAGTTAAGGAGAGATTTTTTGAACTGGAGGGTTTATAAGTAGCTTTAATAAACCCCTTCAATAACAGAAGCCTTTCCTAAGTTGAATCAAATCATCTGGGAGCAGCAAGACTAAACTAAAAGGAAAGTCACCAAGATTGAAGGGATTAAAACTGTAACATACAGAGATACCCACTACTATTTCTGATCACCACCTACCTGAGTGAAGATTCCGTAATTGAATCCTGGGTGTCCTTAAAGCTTGTGTCACTGAGAGCCTGTGGGTTTAGGATCAGGTGCTCTCTGGGGGTGATGGTGATGGTGATAGGGGCTGAGGGTGGCTCTCCGAGGGGCTCTGGAGTTGACTCACTCCCAGGGGGGGTTCTCCATGACTACCGAGGATTCCAGACTTCTACTTGCAGTGTTGTTGGTGCTTTTATTATGTGGAGTCCTCACCTAAATGCTTTCTGTGGTTCCTTCATCATCACTACCTACAGTACTGAAAAGATACAAAAAAATTTAGTCGTCATCATCATCACCATCATCTTACTTTTTTTTTTATACCTATGGATTGGAAGTAATCAATCAATCAATCAATCAATTGCCAGACGCCATAATCCCGTAAGGGGTGGCCATTGACTCTGAGTTGTTTGTTTTACGGGGAGGGGCACTAACTCTCCACCAACCCACTTGTTGACACGTAGGGAGCACGTATGGTTTGGTTATATGGTTACCACCCAGCGTTGTAAATGGTTTCTTTGCTTACAGGAAACCATTTGGCTTGTCATTCAATGTAACGCCACCTGTAAAGGAAAGAAAAGCAATAAGAAGAGACAGGAAAGATGGGAGAAATAGGAAGAAAGGAGGACAGGCACAGAAAAAAATAAATCAATCAATCAAGGCTAAGGAAGAAGTAGGCAGCACTACATCAAGTGAGTGGATGATGGTCACCACCACCTACCACTATGAAAATGGTAATTATGGCGCTCCAATTGGATTGAGCTGGTGAAGGTTTATATCCAAGGGATGGTTGGGGTTTATTGCTCAGGGATGAGTGAGGCTGGTCACTCTCATCTTAAGTGTCATGACCAACTTGCCTAGCCCAGGGCTCCTACGCTCCTCATGGGGCAACGTACAATTGGATGATGGATGGATGGATGGAAAATGATTACTGAAGAAAAAAAAAAAAAATTGGTGAACATACTTAATGAATAAATTCTATTTACCTACCTATCTATTGCCAGACACTGTAATCCCGTATGCGGTGACCACAAACATAGCACCTCCACGTCGCCCTGTCCCCCGCCATTCCACTGCCCCGCTCCCAGGTCGCACCCCCCTCTCTCATATACCTCTCCACTCCATCCCTCCATCTCATCTTTGGCCTCCCCCTCCACCTCACTCACATACACTCTCCTCATCAGTCTCTCACTCTCCATCCTCTCCACATGGCCAAACCACCTCAATGGGTTTCTCCCAATGCTTTGTATCACATCCACATCCACACCACAATGCTCCTTCACTTCCTCATTTGTCAGTCTGTCTCTCCAAGTGACTCCACATGCTCCCTTCAGAAAACTCATTTCCACTGCTCTCACTCTTGACTTGTGTCCCTCCAACAAGGTCCAAGCTTCACTTCCATATGTTAGAGGTGGTATCACAATACTGTCATACAGTGTGAGTTGGGAGCTGGGCAGTGAAATGGCGGGGGACAGGACGACGTGGAGGCAATTTGTTTGTGGCCACCTAAACGGGATTGAGGCGTCTGGCAATAGATAGATAGACAGATGCTCACTTCCCTGTTTCTTATCAATGCTTTCAAAGAACCAGCAACCATTCTTCCTTGTTGTACCCTTTCAAGCACTTCATCCTCTAAACTTCCATCCTCACTCATCACACAAGCCAAGTACTTAAACACACTCACATTTTCCATTTGCTCCTCATCAAACCTCACTGTATATTCTGTGATTTCATTTCTCTCGAAGACCATAACTTTGCTCATCCCTACATTCGCCTTTAAATTCCATTTCTTACAAACTCTCACAAACTCATTCACCAAGCCTTGCAGCAGCCCTTCGTCTTCATTTAACAACACAGTATCATTTGCAAACAACAGTACTGGGAGTTTCCACACACTGCTCTCTCTCACATTAGAGCCGCTCCAACATCCACTGCCCTACCTTGTATCTCTTTTAAAACCCCATCCGTATACAGACTGAACATCCATGGAGACATGTCACATCCCTGTTTCAGTTCAACCTTCAGAGAGAAAAATTCACTCAGTTCACTGTCCACATGATTTGCAGCCTTAGCATCCTCATACATACTCTTCATGGCATTCAACAACTGCCCATTTACTACATATATTCTTAATACTTTCCACAATCCTTGTCTATCCACCTTGTCATATGCTTTCTCCAAATCCATGAAAGCCGCATACAACTTCTTTCCCCTCTCTAGAAACTTTTCTACTAAAGACCTAAGAATGAATATCTGATCTACACAACTTCTTCCCTTCCTAAAACTTCCCTGTTCTTCTCCAACTAATTCATCTGTTATTTCCCTAACTATGTCAATAAGTATCCTATCATATACTTTTCCTAATACACTAAGAAGACAAATGCCTCAATAATTACCACACAATTCTTTTTCCCCTTTTCCTTTGTACAAGGAAGTAATTCTACCTGACCTCCAGTCCTCTGGGACTTTACCTTCCTCCCAGGCCAATCTGCATATCTTCCACATCCATTCTACTACTATCTCTCCTCCATGCTTCAGCATTTCATCACACACTCCATCAATTCCTAGAGCTTTCCCCAATTTGACTTTCTTCATTGCTTCCCCAACTTTGATCTTACTGATTAAGATCTTCCTCTCTTCTCACATCCCTCCTTCTCCCAGCCATTCCCCAGTCACTTATACTCGCATTACTTTCATTCCCAATGTTCAACAATTCCTTAAAGTGTTCACTCCATCAGCTCACTTTTTCTCCCTTCTCCACTAGTAATCTACCATTTTTATCTTTTGCTCCCTGACAAACTTCTTTAACACCCTGTGTAACTCTCTTTACCTCTTTCCAAAACATTTTCTTATATTCCCTCTACTTAACACTCAAATTCCTTCCAAATTCCTAAACCACTCCTTACTCTCTCTTACTAACTTTTTCACCTCTCTCTTCTTCTCTATATATAACTCTCTCTTCCATCTCCCAACTTTCTCCACACCCATTTCTCATACACTCACTATATACTTTCTTTTTTTGTGCCACAGCCTGTCCCACCTCTTCATTCCACCTTGCTGTTCCTTGCACCCCTTTTCATTTTCTCTTCACCCCACACACCACCTCACATGCTGCACAGATTTCTTCTGTGAATATCTTGCACACACCTTCCACATCCCCAATCAGCTCCAAATCACATTTACCCATTCACTCCTCCACTTCTCTCTTATATTCTGCCTTTTTTCCACCCTCTTGTAACCTTTCTACCCTCCTTGAACGAACTACTTCCTCTTGTCCTTCCCTTTCTCTATTCCTCCATTTCATTTGGACCTTGACTTTCATCACCACCAAGTGGTGGTCAGAAAGTCCACTCCCCAACCTCTATATCATCTTGCATCCATTACACACATTCTCTCATCCGCATACATGTAATCAATCATTGTCTTCCGTTCATTCAGTTCACCACCCACCCTTTTCATCACTCGCTACATATAACTGTGGATCATTTTATGTCTGAAGAAGGTACTGGCTATATTAATCCTCTCCCAGCAAAAATGTTCACTAGAGCACTGCCATTCTCATCCACTTCTGCAGGTACACCCCACTCACTAACTACTCCATCCACCTTCACATTCTCTACTTTTCCATTTGTATCTTCAATTAGTTACACTCTCTCATTCCTTTCAAACTTTTCCATGCACGTTTCCACATTTGTCCTGAACTCTTCCTTCACTCTGCTTGCACGATCTTGCACTGGCACATACACACACACAATCGTCTATATTTGTGGTCAAACTTTCAATCTTACCCACACAATCACATTCTCATTATCATCTCAACCCTATTTTCCAACAAAATGAAAATGAGGTGTGTAAGCTCTAGATACCATTGCAGCTAATATAAAAGGCAACAGTAGGAGAACTATCATTAGAGTCATGCAACACAACAATCAAGTCAGCGATAAAGCTTTAGAAAACTTGGTTCTGTCTCATGAAAAAGGCAATGCAAACTTTTTTTTACAGAGTATGTGTGCTTTTTTTCCCCTTTTTTTGAATCTCAGGACCAACTGCCTAGCCCGGGCTCCTACGCTCCTCATGGGGCAACGTAGGATTGGCTGATGGATGGATGGATGGATGAATGCACTGCATAAAACCTATGGATAAGTCATTCTATCAAACATCAAGTTAAATATGGTACACTGTATATAAATGAAACCTTTGTCTGCATTCTTATACAGTATGGTACACTCTTCTAGCCTTTGTTAGTTTTTTTGTTTCAATTTCCATACCTCATTTACTCAACACATTCATTTATTATCATGTCGTGCCATCCTCTTGGCTTTCCACATCCCATTCCACCTTAAAACTCACTGAGATATACTGTGCCTTTTCACTAATAAGAACACATCCATTCTCTCTGAATGACTATACCATCTAAATACACTTTCTTCTCTCTTCTGATCAACAGACTGTTATGCTACACCCTTCAAGAATCTATTCCCACTATCTCGCCCACCTACGTAACCCACATACATTCCTGGATAGTTACTTTCTACTACTCCCAATCAATTTTTAAAAATCACACCATACCAAAGTATCATAATCATATTTAAATCTGGACACTGTTATAGAACTAATAACATTTGAGAATTCTGCCTTCCTTACAGTTTTCAAAATTATGTAAAATACAGATTCAGTACACATAAAGCTGTACATGTACAGCTGTGAACATAAATACTGATACACTTTGTAACAAAAGTGTACAGTAAGTGATAACTTTCACAACCCAGCGATGTGAATTCTGGAGCCCAGTAAACTTTTCAAAATATCTGTACAGGTTCCATTTGTGTCTGACTAAAAAGTGGAGCAATTTTAATGTTTGCAACAGTACAGTAGATCAATGGCCTATACAACGATGTTGCTACTCCCTACCTAGGACGTCACTGAGAAACGCAAGGTGAGCAGTCGCCCCATTCAGTGATGTCACATCATCCGCGACCCCATTGCCACCAGCCATTAAATCCCTCTCCGCCAGCTCACCGTCCTCTACCACACCATTCCCCTCTTCTGCTACAGCCTCACCCATCACTCCAACATATGTTCCATTGCTGTGTGCTGCTCCATCCTCTGCATGCTCCTCAATTGCCTCTGCATCAAGCCTCCTCCTATCAGAATTAGGTAAAGCTTTCATACATACAGTAATTAACTCATGTTGACTAACAGGCTTGCCAAAAATGCTTGCATCAGACCTTTCTCATGCATAGTGCAGGTGTATCTTAGCACATACATAGCTGACATACCTTGCAGATTGGATTATAAATCTTTTCCTGATAAGTTACTTGTCCTGTTAATAAATCCCTATTAATTTTATTCAGTTTTAACTTCCATCCTACAAGACTAAGCAGCACCTGAGAATGTGTTCTTGTAGCTTTTTTATGGTACAGCTTATATTTAACATGAACCTACCTTACATTAACATTCTTCTTTACTTTACATACCATATGAAAAGGGTACAGGTATACCCAGTTTAATGACGCAATTGGTAAAGTAAAAACCCATCGTTAGGCGAGGTATTGTATCTTGGGGTAGATTTAACATGCAAAGTATTGGGATGCATTTTTGAGCCTTGGGTTTCCCCCTAACCAAGTCCTAAACCCACACAAATGAGTCCAAAAACAAGTTTAAGGCCAATCTAAATGGCCTAACAGCTGTAAAAGAAGCTAACCCAAGCTTAAAGTCTGTAATAACTCACTAAAAACAAAAAATAAAATATGAGAATCATAAATAATAAGTCTGGAAAAAATCAAGCTTAGTAAACTGTACCCTAAAATGACAATGTTCACCCCACCTATGGCTAAAACACATTAATCTAAGTCTAAAAACAGTTTATAAATCAACCTAAACACACAACTTTAGTCTAAGATATCATCAAAATCAGTAAAGATAATCAAAACCTATCGCTAAACCAGGGTTTGGCCATCATTAGGTGGGATATGGTGGTATTTCTACCCCATCACTAAGCTGGCGTATGGCATCTAAGGGTATCGTGTATCGAGGTATACCTGTATAATTATATACAGTATATATATATATATATATATATATATATATATATATATATATATAGATAGATAGATAGGCAAGGTATGTGGAAGGTATTAAGAATATATGGAGTGGAGGGGAAATTGTTGAGTGCTGTGAAGAGTATGTACGAAGGAGCTAGGGCTACGGTGAGAGTGGATGATAAGCTGAGTGAGTTCTTTGATCTCAATGTAGGACTGAAACAGGGTTGTGTGATGTCTCTATGGCTGTTTAATATATATATGGATGGGGTTGTAAAGGAGGTGCAAGGTAGGGCGGTGGATGTGGGGGTGGCCCTAATGAATGAGGGTGAGAGTTGGAAGATTCCGGTGTTGCTGTTTGCTGATGATACAGTATTGTTGAGTGAAGATGAATGGGAGTTGCAAGGTTTGGTGAATGAATTTGGGACAGTGTGTAGGAGGAGGAAGCTGAAAGTTAATGTAAACAAAAGTAAAATTATGGTGTTTGAGAGGAATGAAGTCACAGAATGTACAGTGAGGTTGGATGGTGAGGATATGGAGAATGTGAGTGCATTCAAGTACTTGGGTAGTGTGATGAGTAAGGCTGGAACTTTGGGGGATGAAATGTGTGACAGGGTACAGCAGGGAAGGAAGGTTGTTGGTTCACTGAAAGCAGTGATGAGAAATAGAGAGGTGAGTATAGAAGTTAAGAAGTCACTGCATGATAGTATTGTGATCCCTACCCTGATGTATGGAAGTGAGGCGTGGACCTTGCAAGAGGAGAACAAGTCAAGAGTGAGAGCATGAGTGACTTGAGAGGGGCATGTGGAGTGACATGGAGGGACAGGTTGACGAATGAAGAAGTGAAGGAACGTTGTGGAGTACATGTGGATGTGGTTGAGAAGATTAGGAGAAATACACTGAGGTGGTTTGGACATGTGGAGAGAATGGAGAATGAACGTGTATGTAGGTGAGGTGGAGGGAGGCAGAGGTAGGGGTAGACCGAGGATGAGGTGGAGGGATGGAGTTGAGAGGTATATGATCAATCCTTTCACACCTGACATTCACTACATGCTCTCCCTGAAACATGACACCCATGAAATCAACATTATTTTTTTGTCAACATCTGATGTCACTACATCTCTTATGCAGCCACTTATCACAAAACACTGCACAAGATGGAGTTACTTCCCACAATCTTGTGGCATGCCACACATGGCCACACTTGCTATGTGTTGACAGTACCACCACCAGCCCTAGATATCTTTTGTTTAACCGCATTTACTCTCAAACTCTTGTTCCCCATTCTGTCTCTCCATTTCTTAACTCTTCCTCTGTCTCCTTTTCATTCTCTGCAATCAGCACCAAGTCATCAGCATACAATCTCTCCCATGAGTCCGTCTCTGAAGTCATGTGATAGAGTCTCAAGCCATCCATCCATCATCCAATCCTACGTTGCCCCACAAGGAGTGCAGGAGCCCCGGGCTAGGCAAGTTGGTCCTGACATTTAAGATGAGAGCACCATGACAAATAATACAGGGCTTAAGACTGACCCTTGACGGATGCAAACATTCACGGAAAGCTCATCACTCAAATTTCCATTCACTCTCACCTGGGTGCTAGCACCCACATACTTAGTCATAACCACTGTAACCACCCACTTCTCGATACCAAGCTTTCTCATTGCCAACTTCGCCACACCACCTCTCTAGGAACCATGTCAATGGCTTTCTCCAAATGAAGAAAAACAAGGTACTGTACAGCTCCCTCTCCTCTCCTCAATATTTTCCCTGAAGCTGCTGGACAATAAATATGGCATCAGTGGTCTCACTGCCTGGTACAAACTGAAGCTGCATCTCATCAATATTCACTCTTTCCCTAATCATACCTTTTAGGACTCTCTGAATTACCTTCATTATCTGGTCCAAAAGTTTTATCCATCCATCCATCATTCAATCGCATGTCGCCCCATGAGGAGCATAGGAACCTGGGGCTAGGCAAATTGGTCCTGACATTTAACCCGTTAACTGCTCTATACATCCTAAGTTGTTCCGAGTGCAATTGCTCAATACAGCCCTGGCTGCGCAGGTGAATTTCGAATATAGTGCCATGGTGACCAAGGCCGACCCATGCAAGCACGTCTGAGCCTTCAAAACTGAAATCAAAACCGAAAAAGAAAACGAAAACCATACATTCCAACAGGGAATCAGACACTTCAATGTTCATCCATGGCTTTACCAAGGTAAATATTGAGCTAATATTTCGTTACTATATACTTTGGCATGTGTTTTCTCAATTCCTAACACAAAACTTCGCCTTTGGGAAATTTCATTTTTACCCCTATGTCTGTGCACCACGGACACCTCCAAAAACCTGCCATGAGCAGTTAACGGGTTAAGATGAGAGTGACCAGCCTCACTCATCCCTACGTGGCATTACATGAACAATAAACCCTAACCACCCTTTGGTTATAAACCTACACACATTCAATCTGACTGGGGCACCTTAATTACCCACTAAACCACCAGATGCCATAATTTGGTTATATGATTACCACCAAACGTAGTAAATGGTTTCCTGGCATACAGGAAACCATTTGGCTTGTCACTCAGTGTAGAGTCACCCAAAGGCAGAAGTAAGAGGAAAGAATGACAGAAGAGGAAGGAAAGAAGATAGAAAAGGGCAGACACCCAAAGCAGCACCACACTGACTGAGTGGATGGTATGCCTTTATAATTTCCATTTTCCCCTCACAGACATACACAATCACACTCTCCAGCCAGTCATCTGCAACAACACACTCATATATGATCATATTTATCAAATCAGCAACTAAACCCACTCCTATCTCTCCTGAGGTCTTCAGCGTTTCACCAGTCATCCCAGACATACCCGCCACCTTCCCCAACTGCATGCTGTGTATTGCCATGCTCACGGTAGCAGCAGCAATCAAAGACCAAGGACCAAACACTGGATCCACTGACTCCAACCCTTCCTTGTTGCAGTCAAACTCCTTCTTCAGCAACCAGTTATAAATACTCTCTCCAGGCATCTTTTTAATATCCTCACTGTCCACCACTACCTGTCCTTCATCATTCTTCACACACTGCCAACCTACAATATCCCTGTTTTCCCTCTTCATCTGATTTGTCACCTTAAATACCATATTCCTCCTTCCAACCCTGATTTGGTTATCCAGTAAAAGTCCCTGAGACTCAGAGTTTGCACTGTACACACCCCCTTTCTGGCCCAATGCTTGGCAGCCAAGTATTCCTCTCTGTTATCATCCCTTTTTCCATTCCTGGAAAAGTCTTCATTTCTCCTTAACTGCGGCTTGTACACCCTCGTCCCACCATCGTGTAACCCTGTATCTTGGTGGGCTCCTTGTCCATCCACACACCGAATCAGAAACTCTCAAGAGACTGTTCTTGAGAGCTCTATACTGCTAATTTACACTTCTGTCTACAGCTCTGTTTGGTCATCACTCATCTCGCTATAGGAGGCATCCCTTACTGTTATGCAGCCGAAGATCCTTTTCTTCACTATGTGCTCCTTTAATACCATGTCACATACCAGTAATTTGTGTTGCTGCACACACTCTTTGCTCCCTATAACTTTACCATCCTTCAATAACCTTCCATTAGCTCTCCTGACCAGAAAATAGCCAGTCTGGCTGCTACTACTGTTCCCAGACTCATAAGCAATCAGTCTACTCTCTTTTCCTAAAATGCATGTTGCACACAATCATGATTATTGCCTCCCAGAATTCCAATATTCTTTCCTCTTCCACATTCCTCGTACCTTATACACATCTCCCATGCACCCTGTCTTATCCTCGAGATGCTCTACCCACATGACCATATAAATCCACATCCACAGTACAACCTAATCATTCCCAGTACCATCAAGAACATGTACCAAATCATCCCAGAATCCACCCTCTTCTTCCTCATCCAAGCCAACCTGTGAAGTGTTTGCTAATTCTACCGTGATCAGGAGCTCTTCAAACAACATTTTCAATGCTATAATCACTCTTAACACATACATAAGCACACTCTACCCACTCCCCTTCGGGAGGCATGCCCCCACCACCATATCTGTCCACACCTGCCTCCCAAAGTATCTTACACCTACCATCTTTCCCAAAATTCATCCTTGCTGACTCCCCCTATACCTAACCTCCTATACGCAGCATCAACCTGCCTTCTGTTTAGGGCCTGCACCACTTATCCCTTTCTACCCTTCAAGCTATAAACATTCCAAGATGCCCTTCTGAACTCCTTGGGTGATTTGGTGTCCTCAGGCTTGCTTTTTACAGTGCTTAGTTTCGAAGTCATGTCAGTAGTTAAAGGAGGAGACAGATCACAAGCCCCACCACACACAACCCCAGGTCCAAGCAGAGGATCAGGGATCCATAGCCCACCAGCCATGGCCAGTGGCTGTGACAGTGGCCTCGGGGACCCAGCCAGGACAGCTACAGGAATACCCTACAGGCACCCCTTGACACTAACTGCTCCGTCATTATACTTTCATTGATAAGGTAGCCTCCTGGGTGGCTACTTCCAGGTTTAAGCCCCTCTCTACTGAGCAGAAGCAGCAGCCTAGGAACCACAATGCTCGGTACCCTCTGGCGGGGCCAGATCAGAGCCCTATACCATCCCAGTCTCAAATGTGTGCTGACGAAGCCTGTGCTATGCCTCTCCCCTCAAGTCTGCCACTAGGTAATGGGAACAAAGTTTTCTGGTTGCATGCCCTTGCTGGTGTCAACCCCTGTGATGTAGTAGGGTATGGTGTGTAGTATGGAAAGTGTGTGTAGTGTAGCGTATAAGACAGTCAAAGAAAGTTTTTGCAATTAAAAACTCACCAGCACCCCCTCCTTCTCTTCATTCACCATCCGTTTTCTGGTACGGTTGAAGTTTTCAAACTGAAATATCCTGGCATAGTCTTCTGGAAGGTTCTCATCAGGGTTCCATGGGGAAGTGCGGAAGCTCTGGAGGCCACGAAACTTTTGAAGGCGAACCTGAGCCGGAATGGTTTTTGGTGTATCCATTTCATCAGGAAACATGGCATCCTCTCGAGCCACTGTGAATGTAATTGCTCATATTAGCAATGCCCAATGAAAATGAATGTTGTGTCCCAGTTTAGTATGAAGACTATAAATCTCTTGTAAAATATAAGGGCTTTGTCACACCTAATTATTGGCATTTTGCAAACCTAAAACCTTCTAGCTTTACTATACTCCATTTCACCGAGTTTGGCACCATCTCTGATACCTGAATGCCTGTAGTGTTCATGTAAATCCTCTGTACTAGGTAAACCTCTATGTATTACCTTGAGAACCAGTATATAAAGGATATATAAAGGCAATACAAAAAGGTACATCCAGTATGGAGGACCTTTATCAGTGCTACAGGCGTTGACAACATCACTGATGGTGCCAGACTCGGTGAAATGAAGTACAATGTCGTTGTTGATGTAGTAATAACCTGGTAGTGACATATGTATTACTGTTGCTAAAAAGTAATGATCTACCCACAGATTTAGTGCTCTCTAGAAATTAGTACCATTTTAAAAATATTAATTTATGATTCAAATGCACTGGCCTATTGATATCTGTACTGTATTTACCTATTTACCAATTTGTAGTATACAGGAATTGAGCTATGCTCGTGTTGTCCTGTCTCCATATCTACATTTATCCAATCTAGTTTTAAACACATGAATGTTTTTTGCCTGCACCACCTCCCCGTCTAAGTCATTCCAAATACTTATGCTTCTATTTGGGAAACTGAACCTTTTAAGATTATTAAGACATCTACTTTTCCTCAACTTGAAGTCATGACCTCTTGTTCTTCCATCATCCAACCCAAAAAGATCCTCTCTATCCACCCTTTCCAATTCTCTTACATTTCTAAATATCGTGATCAAGTCACCTCTTTCTTTTCTCTCACGCAGCGATGGTAACTTCAGTTTTTCCAGTCTCTCCTCGTAAGTGAGTTCCCTTAAACATGGCATCATCCTTGTTGCCATCCGTTGAACCCTCTCTAGTTTACTAATATGCTTCTTCAAATGAGGTGACCATACCACAGCCGCATACTCTAGCCTTGGTCTTATCATGGTCACTATCAACTCCCTCAGCATTTCCTCGTCCACATAATTAAAAGCCACTCTCATATTGGTCAGTAATCCATAAGTTCCTCCAGTGATCTTGTTTATATGTTTTTCTAGTGACAAATCATCCTGAATAGTCACTCCCAAGTTTTTCTCATCTGTTCTCTTACAAATTATCTCACTGCCCATTTTATATGTCCAGTGTGGTCTTTTTTCACTCATTCCCATTTCTAATACATGACACTTCTTGGCAAGTCTGGCTCCAGCTGTGGAATTTGTCCAAGTCCTCTTGCAGTTTTTTACAACTATCAGTGCCTTTAATATGTTTCATGATTTTAGCATCATCTGCGAACATACTCATGTAACTAATTAAACACTCTGGTAAATCATTTACATAAATCAGAAACATTACTGGGGCTAAGATAGAGCCCTGGGGTACTCCATTAGTCACGTTTCTCCACTGTGAAGCCCTGTCGCTTATAACTGTTCTCATCTGCCTTCCTATCAAATAATCTTCCATCCACTTTAATAGTTTCCCATGCACCCCTCCAAAGGTCTTCAACTTCCACAGCAGTCTCCTATAGGGAACCCTGTCAAATGCTTTTTTGAGGTCAAGATAGATGCAATCTGCCCATCCCTCTCTCTCTTGTATGACATCTATTACCCTGCTGTAGAAACTTAATAGGTTAGTAACACATGATCGTCCTTCCCTAAAACCAAATTGTCTTGGTGCTATCACTTCATTTTCTTCTAAATACTTTATCCATCTTTTTCTAATAATTTTCTGGCAGATTTTACAAACAATACTAGTAAGTGATACAGGTCTATAACTGAGTGGATCTTTCCTATCTCCTCCCTTGAAGATTGGCACAATACTTGCTCTTTTCCAATCTTTAGGTAACTGTCCATTTTCCAGTGATGTCTTGATGACAAACAGGCCACACTAACTGGTCTGCACATTCCTTCAGGATCCATCCAGACACACCATCTGGTCCCATTGCTTTTCTTACATCCAAATCCCTCATCAACTGCAGCACCTCATTCACATCCACTGTAACTTCTGCCATTCCCGTCACCCTGGGTTCTATTTCAGGTTCCCTAAATTCCTCTTCCAGCACATAGACTGACTGCAGTTTGTTGTTCATTATTTCACACAATTCTTCTTCTCTTTCACAGGTTTCATCTCCATCCCTCAATCGTATTATACTGTCCTTAACTTTCATTTTACCATTCACAAACCTATAAAATAATTTTGGCTCCTTTTTACATTTAGTTACAATATCTTTTTCATATTTCCTTTCTTCTTCTCTCCGTACCCATATATATTCAATTCTTACCTGCTTGTACTCCTCCCAAGCCCTTTCACTATATTGTACCTTCTTTTCACTTTATTCTATGCTCTTTTTCTTGCTTCATGTGCCACTCTACATCTGTTGTTAAACCATTCTTTCTTCCTTTCCATAACTGCGGAAAATATTGGGACATTTACTAACTCCTGTTATATACACTTCTATCAGAAACTCATATTTCTCGTCAACATTTGTGATCATTAATCCAGTCTACATTTTGGAAAAAGTTCCTCAGGGAAGGAAAGTCTGCCTTCCCGTAATTGCATCTATTCTTCCTGTGTTTTTCATCCCTTTCTCCTTCCCTTACTCCCACCACTTCCATCTCAACAACCAGATGATCACTTTTACCAAAGGGGCATTGGTAGGTTATGTTCCTCACATCAGTTACCCTCGAGGACTCTGCCTCCTCCTCCCCAACTTCATTCTGATGATGAAGTTTTCAATCATGCTATCTGTGGACATATGAGGCCCCTAATAACATAGTGTACTGAGCGCCACTGCAAGCGAAACCAAGTTAAGTATACCAGTATGTAGCCCAAACCCTCTTTGATCTGGAAAGCAACCACGAGGTACAGAAAGCAAATGGCATTAGGGTCCTAATTCCCCTTCTGTAACACAGTCTCACTGCCCGCTTCACCTCAGTGGATTGACAAGCCTTCATGCTGGTCACAGAATGTACCAAGTGCCTCCCAGCAAGGTGTTGTCTGGTGTTATCAGATACAGTACTAGCATTATTTTATGCTCACAGTCATGCAGTTTTTTTTATGGCATTATTAATTTTTGTACCTCATTCTAACATAATGGAATATTTTAGCATAAAATTGCATGATTTTAAGGGTAAGTTAGCCATAATGTACAGAAAATGGAAAAGGCAGAGAGCTCAGCAAGATATTGGCAACTGTGATCTGGGAATCTGTTGCCATGTGATGCAGTTTTTTGTTTACCAGCCGGCCTAGAACACTGCCTGGATTAACTGGCTATTTTCAGAGCTGTTTTGGTGTTTTTTCTCATTGTCTCGAGAACATGAGTGACTCTAGTAGTGAACAAAAAGCTGCTGGTCCTTCTCATAACAGAAAAAGAGTGAGGAGGCCACAGATGTGGGCACAAAACATTAGTAAGAAGCTCAGGAACACTTCATGCTAAAAAAAAAAAAAAAAAGCACTAAAAAATATTCACTAGTTCTAAAGTTATGGCATTTTGAAAGTAATGCAACTTTAACTGCGTTTTTCTCCATTTTCAACATGTGGCGTTCGGTACACTATGTTATTAGGGGCCTCATATGTCATAGGGCCATCCACCCCCCCCATTTAGGTCCAGGACTCTGCAATGGTCTCCTCTTCTGACTCCTGCCTCCGATCCATTGACAGCACTTTTTTTCCAATCTATATAATATTACCTGCTGGATACTTCCCTCTCTGACATCTTAGACCAATTATGGCCACAGCTGAAAGACTATGGATGTTCTCCATGGCTGTCATCCCAATTAGTTTCACTGTTGCTCTCTGGAATGTTTCAAGCTTCCTACCTGCTAATATTGTTGTGATTAGTTCACCAGACCACTGCATGGATCTTGGCCACTTCTGACTAGCTGATGGCGTGCATTAAATGTGGACTTCCAAACTACCATAACATAGGGCCATGGTGTCTGTCAAATCTCTTCAAACCAACAAGACTGAATTTCTATGACTATAACAAAACACTCAACCATACTTTACAAGCAGTAAATTTCATGAAACCATTTACTACGCTGGGTGGTAACCATATAACCAAATTTTGGTGCCTGGTGGTTTAGTGGGTAATTATGCGCTCCAATTGGATTGAGCCGGTGAATGTTTATATCCAAGGGGTGGTTAGGGTTGACTGCTCATGTAATGCCACTCTGGAATGAGTGAGGCTGGTCACTCTCATCTTAAATGTCGGGACCAACTGCCTAGCCCCGGGCTCCTACGCTCCTCATGGGGCAATGTAGGACTGGATGATAGATAGACAGAAATTTCATGAAGGAAGATAAATACATTTTATGACTATGAGCAGTGCATCTGACAGAGGAAGTATGGATGCTAGTAGGGATGCACTGGAATGTCATTTTGCATGCATTTTGCCTAGAGAAAGGGGGAAGGGCACTGTTACATGAAAAAAAGTTATGAGATATAGTGTATACATTTAAAGAAATCCAGAAGTCTTCATGCAGTTACTGACTCACCACCAGTGCTAATAACTGCCACTATGTTGTTGTTCTTGCTGCTCCAAGCTCATTTAAATATAAACCTGGTGGAATGCAGGCTGAAACTGTCCTTCTCCTTAAGTCCAACATCCTTCTTTTGGGGTATAACGGGGAAATTGGGGGATGACTTTTTACTGCTGCATGAAGGCATCTCTCTCCATTATCTCTCCACTGCCAAATGTCAGTTATGATAAATGGAGGCTCATGCCATGTTTGCCATTACTGTGCTGTTTGTACCAACTCTCTTTTGATTTTTCTTGTGCAATTCATGTATACAGTAGTGCAAAGATTGTGTGATTAGGTTCTGTACCTTCTTTACTTCATCAAAGAGCACCAGACCTAGCTATGGTATTTACAGTTACAAATAAGCTCCTCAAAATGTGGGTCCCCCCAAAAAAACATCTATCAGCAGAGCATTTTCAGGCAACAGATTAAATAAAATGCTAACTTAGCTCCATATGTACCAACAATCACTTAGGTATTCTATCTTGATTACTGTAGATGATTTTCTTTGGTGTAGAAATGACAACTACCAATCAAAGGTAATTAAAACACATCTACTTGAACAAAGTTATGCTAAAAAGTAAGGGGGGGGTCAAGAATAATCCTATGGATATCCTGACACCTTAGTTTCATGTGGAAGGGTTCATGACACTAATCTCAAAGTATCTGGAGTCACTGGAGAAAGAACTTCATACTGTACCTTTTTTTTTTTTTTTTTTTTTTTTTTTTTAAGACATTTGGGACGATAAGTTTATGACTAATGTTTGGGAGGGAATGGGATACTACCCTACCATCAGCAAATATCAGCAAGCTCATTTTCACTTCCCTGTCTCTGCTAAACAGAATTTTCCAAGATGGCAAGCACCGATCAAAGCAGAGCAATCATATCCACATGAAAGATCAACCCATATTGTACCCTTACTATGGCTCAGCCATTGATATTCAAGTTAGTAAAAAAAAAATACAATTTCTACCTTATGACTGACCACTTCAAGTTATGAGTTTTTTAAAATCTCACATCCAACACATTCATTCAGGCAACAATTTGTTGCTTTCTTCTTCAAAAGATGTTGATGACAGTCACAAAGTTATTGCATTTTGTCCACAGTGTCATAGAATGGAAAATGTTGGGAACAACTGCTATACAAGGGTTTTGCAATTAGGGCCTTATTCTAAATGGTTTTCATGATTCTGTAACATATTAATGATTAGCCATGATGATGACTGAAGCTGCCATGGCTCAGTGGGTTAGAGCGTTCTGAACGAAAAGTCAGAGATTCGAATCCACCCAAGGGTCACTGGTAGATGTCAGGAAGGGCATCCGGTCATAAAGTGCTACACACTCCAAAAACCTAAGTCCCCTACCCAGGGGCAACACCTTAGCCCTTATTGACAAAAAGGGACACAGCGTAAAACTAAAAAAATAAATAAATCTATCTATCTATTGCCAGACGCCTCAATCCCGTTTGGGGTGGCCACAAACAAATCGCCTCCAAGTCGCCCTGTCCCCCGCCATTTCACTCCCCTGCTCCCAACTCACACCCCCCTCTCTCATATACCTCTCCACCCCATCCCTCCATCTCATCCTCGGCCTCCCCCTCCCTCTTCCCCCCTCCACCTCACTCACATACACTCTCTTCGTCAGTCTTTCACCCTCCATCCTCTCCACATGGCCAAACCACCTCAGTGTGTTCCTCATAACACTTCCTATCACATCCACATCAACACCACAACGCTCCTTTATATCCTCATTCGTCAGCCTGTCTCTCCTTGTGACTCCACAGGGTCCTCTTAAATAACTCATTTCCACTGCTCTCACTCTTGACTTGTGTCCTTCCAACAACGTCCAAGCTTCACTTCCATACGTTGGAGTTGGTATCACAATACTGTCATGTAGTAACTTTTTCACTTCCATGCTCACTTCCCTGTTTCTTATCACTGCTTTCAAGGAACCAGCAACCTTTCTTCCCTGCTGTACCTTTTCAAACACTTCATCCTCCAAACCTCCATCCTTACTCATCACACTACCCAAGTACTTAAACGTACTCACATTTTCCAATTCCTCACCATCCAACCTCGCTGTACATTCACTGACTTCACCTCTCTCAAAGACTATCACTTTACTCTTCCCTACATTCACCTTTAGATTCCGTTTCTTACACACTTTCCCAAACTCATCCACCAAGCCTTGCAGCTCCCCTTCGTCTTCACTCAACAACACAGTATCATCTGCAAACAACAGTACAGGGAGTTTCCAAACTCTATCCTCTCTCACCAGGGGCACTCCAACATCCACTACCTTACCTTGTACCTCTTTTATTTCCCCATCCATGTACAGATTGAACAACCATGGAGACATGACACATCTCTGTTTCAACCCAACCTTCAAAGAGAAAAATTCACTTAGTTCACCATCAACACGCACTGCAGCCTTAGCACCATCATACATACTCTTCACAGCATTCAACAACTTCCCATCTACTCCATATATTCTTAATACTTTCCACAATCCTTGTCTATCCACCCTGTCATATGCTTTCTCCAAATCCATGAAAGCCGCATACAACTTCTTTCCTTTCTCTAGAAACTTTTCCACTAAAGATCTAAGAATGAGTCATGGCACCATTAAATTTAATGAGTCTTTTCTGTCCAACTCTAATGCAAGAATTAACTGATACTTCCAGTCCTTCATGAATGCAACAGGTCAACTCTGGAACTGTCTTCCTTTTCCTGTATTTCCCGCCAGTCTTTTCAGCACACTGTGTCTTGGTATCTCTAAAATCTAAATGAACAGATTTTGAATTAATCACTTCTTATTTTTTCCTGAAGGGAACAATTTTATAGGCTTTCAGCCTCTGCTTCCTTCTTCCCTGGCTAAACAAACAGAAGAAAAAAATAAAGAGAGGAAATGGAGGATAGACAACTTATTATTTTTTTTTTTTTCATGGCACCTTCAGAGTTCCACCACAGAGCAGCGTTGTTTCAATTTGTTTATACAGGCTCCAACATGCTTAATGTGTTGGCCTTTGTCACTTTATGGTTCTCCATCCTGCTTGATTTCTAACAGCCTCTGTTCAGTCCCTTATCCCTGGGGTCACAATGTATGACTTCATCCCCCCGTTTCTTTTCTCTCTCTCTCTCTCTCTCTCTTTTTTTTTTTCATCTCACAACTCTACACTGTGTGGTAATGTATGTGTTCAATATCTCTCTATCTGTTTATGTATTTATCTAAATGTACCTATATGTGCATGTAAATATGGTTGTATATGAATACATATGTATAAATGTGGCTCTGTGTATGTGAATTTCAATGTGACTATGCATATCAAAACATGACTATATGTATGTGTACATAAATGTGCCTGTATCTGTATGTATATGTACAGTAAATGTGCCTATATGTGTATAAGTATGGTACGTAAATTTGGCTGTATGTGTACGTGTATGCAAATGTGCACGTATATGGACCTGTATGTGCATGTGTACATGCATATGCCTGCATGTGTATGTGTATGTAAATGTGCATGCATATACGAGGTCTATTCAGAGGGTATCTAACCTTAGACATGACAAGCTTAGAGCAAATCCTGTATAATACAGTTAGGTAAATTAGGTAGGTAAATACACACACACACAAAATCATCAAGTTGGCTGCTTACTTGATAGTGGAAGCAGTTGACTGAGAAGTGGATGACCGTCAAAACAGGTATTTTCAACAACGGAGATTCCATGACCATGCAGCTTCCATAAGGCAGATTCAATGTCAGAACCTGAAGAATATATTATAAATTAACACTTTTCATCCAAGACCCTTGATTAATTCACTGACCCTCAGGTGATAACTATCTTTAGTTAGTATCATGTGATTTTATTCAACCCAAGCAAGGCCTCGTATGTTGGGAGTCGGGACTTATAATCGCACCTCCAGTTTGAAATGCCTATTCTAAGCTGAGAATAAAATGGTTAGAAGATGTTAAGAATAAAATTAAAAAGACACTGGCAGGAATAAACTGAGCGAGATAAAGTGAACAGAAACATGTGATGGTAACACGATTAAAATCACCTTTGGGTAATCAGTCCGATCACCTGGCACTATCGTGCATAAATTAAGTCTATCATGCTGATAGGGGAAAAAAAAAATTCCTGTAAGCTGAATATAACTGCTCTTTTTACAAGGAATAATGCTGCAGAGGGATGCCTTCATATGGTGTGGAACATGTATAGTTGGACAGCTCCCCTCCTGGGTCTACAAACACCCCTAATCCCCTCCCTATCCACCAAAGTGATGGTAAAATACACAAGCAATTTCAATCTTCAGTCCACCAGGTTCACACACATACACACGTTTTCGTTTTTAAAGGCTCCAACATGCTTGCATGTGTCGGCCTTGGTCACCTAATGGCGGCTCTCCACGCTGTACGATCCATTGCAGCCTCCCTGTTCAGTCCCTTAACCCTAAGGTCACACTTAATGACCTCGTCCCATGTCTTTCTCGGTCTACCCCTCATAACCCCACCCCCAATATTAACACTTCTCACCTTCCTCACCCAATTATCATCCCCCATCCTCTTCACATGTCCAAACCATCTCAGTCTACCTCTCCTCATCACAACACCAATACACTCCAGTCCCATCCTACCTCTCAACTCTTCCATTGTAAACCAAGCCCCTCCAGGCCTTGGAGGCAGGGACGCATTGCACATCCACCTAATCATTGTCATTTCTGTACGTCTGAGCCTGCGAATATCTTCCTCCTTCACTGCCATACAGCATTACACTCCTAACACATGCTGCATACAAAGACCCCTTAGCACGTAGGGAGAGCCCTCTCAATGTCAGGAGAGGCAAGAGCTCCCTGAACTTCTTCCAACCACTTCTCACCCTAGCCACAGAGCTACCTCCAGCACACAACATGTCTCCCAAATAACAAAACTCTTCCACACACTCAAGAGATTCACCAGCAAGTTCAATCCTTTCACGTCTGACAATCTCCACCTGCTCACCCCGGCACGCCGTACACATAAAATCAGCATTATCTCGTAGTCTACCTCTGATACCACTACATCTCTTATGCACCCATTTATCACACACACTGCACAAGATGGAATTGCTTCCCACGCCCTTGTGGCAAACTGCACATGGCCACTCTCCCTCGTCTTTGACAGTACCGCCACCAACCCTAGATATCATCACTTTTGTTTTATCTGCATTTACCCTTAAACCCTTTTGCCCCATACCATCTCTCCACTTCCTAAACCTTTCCTCCGCCTCCCTTTCATTCTCTGCAATCAAAACCAAATCATCAGCATACAACAACTCCCACGGGAGTCCGTTTCTAAAGTCACGTGAAATGGCTTCAAGTACCATGATAAACAACATGGGACTCAAGACTGACCCCTGATGCACACCAACATTCACAGAAAACTCATCACTCAAATCTCCATTCACTCTCACCTGGGTGTGAGCACCCACATACATGGCCATAACCACCCTAACCAGCCACTCCTCCAAGCCAAGCTTTCTCATTGCCCACTTCACCACCTCTGTAGGGACTCTGTCAAAGGCCTTTTCCAAATCAATAAAAACAAAATAAAGATCCCTTCTCCTACCAATACATTTTTCCTGAAGCTGTCAAACAATGAATATGGCATCAGTGGTCCCCCTACCTGGCATAAACCCAAACTGCATCTCATCAATATTCACTCTTTCTCTAATCATACCTTCTAAAACTCTCTCCATTACCTTCATTATCTGATCTAAAAGCTTTATACCTCTGTAATTTCCTCATTCCAGGGCATCACCCTTCCCTTTATACACATTTACAATTACACTCTTCAGCCAATCATCTGGGACAACACACTCATAAATAATCCTATTTATCAGGTCAGTGACTAAACTCACCCCTGTATCGCCTGAGGCCTTCAACATTTCGGCAGTCAACCCTGACACACCTGCTGCCTTCCCCACCTTCATCCTGCCTATTGCCTCACTCACAGTAGCAGCATCAATCAAAGGGCAAGGGCCAGACACTGGATCTGCTGGCTCCAAACCCTCTCTGTCCCAGTCAAACTCCTTCATTCAACAACCGGTTATAATGCTCTCTCCATGCATCTTTAATATCCTCACTGTTCAGCAGTACCCTTACTTCATCATTCTTCACACACTGCTCACCTATAATATCCCGATTATCCCTCTTCACCTGACCTGCCACCCTAAATATCATATTTTTCCTTTCCCCATGATTTAGGTTATCAATTAAAAGTCTCTGTGACTCAGACTTTGCCCTGTACCTGGTATACCTCTCTTCTAGCCCTATGCTTGGCAGCCAAAAATTCCTCTTTGCTACCAACCTTCTTCCATTCCCGGAAAAGCCTTCTTTTCTCCTTAACTGAAGCTTCTACACCCTCGTCCCACCACCAAGTTACTTTATGTCTTGGTGGTCCTCTTGCCCAACCGCATGTTACATCAGTAACTCTCAAGAGATTGTTCTTGAGGGCTCTGTACTGTTCATTAACGCCTCTGTCTACAGCTCCCTGTTCAGCCACCACTCTCCTCAACTTGCTATAGAAGGCATCCCTTACTACTTGGTTTTTCAGCTTCCATATTTTCCTCCTAGGTACATAAGTCCCCTTTTTCATCAATCGTTCCTTAAGCACCATATCACAAATCAGTAGTTTGTGCTGCTGCACACACTCCTCACTTCCTATAACTTTAACATCCCTCACTAACCTCCTATCGGCCCTCCTAACCAGAAAATAATCTATCTGACTGCTATTTCCCCCAGACTCATACGTAATTAACCTACTGTCTCTTTTCCTAAAATACGTGTCGCACACAATCATGTCCGTTGCCTCCCCAAACTCGAGCATCCTTTCCCCTTCTGCATTCCTTATACCATATGCACATCCCTCTTGCACTCCTTCATAACCTTGTGCTCAGTGGCGGCGCCAAGGGGGGGCTTGCAATAATGAGCCAAGCCCCCCCATCAGCCCCCCCAATATTGCCAGATTCCAAAGGCGAATTTAGGCAGGACGTCCCTTATTTGAACTTTCAATTTTGTATTACTATTTACAAATAATACACAAAAGTTGACGAAACGAAGTGTTATAAGTTTAGGAAAAGATTCAAGACAATAGATTAAATCGTGATTATTATTTTTAGCTGTTAGCATTTAGCAGATTCTGAATTATAGTAATTTCACGGAAATTACGGAAAATTTATCAGTTGACTCAACTTCTAAGGAAAACTTCCAGCCTAGTTCTAATACTAAGGGTAACTTATGTTATAATATATTCTGTGAAATTCTTGTAATTCAGATGGTTAGTTTACATATCCTATAATGAAAATGATAAGTGAAAGTAAAATACAGCATTATTTTATTAAACTACATTAGCCATTCTTTTAGTGTATTACGACTGTACGATTATTATCTCGTCTTCAGAAATATAATTGAATGTCGATTATGTCATAATTCGAGGCAGGAAGTTAATAAATTTGAATATATTTGATTAAAATGAAGTAAAGGATTCACACTGCTATAGGGCCTACATGGTCCTAGGCTCCTAGCCTAGCCCAGCATTCACGAATCAAGTGCACGATGAGCCATTCCTGTTCGATTCCCGTCAGCTACCAGACCAGTCTACCACGCGACGCGGTTGTGTGTAGATCTCCGAGTCTGTTGGCTGTTAATTGCTTAGTGCAGTAGACACTGAATTACTGAGCAGCTGAGCTTATTAGTTGTGGTTTTCGTCTTGCACTGATTTACAGGTATGGTGTAAGTTGATTTTTTTCTACTTACAAATGTATATAGGCTACTATAAGATTATAAGAAGCTGTGGAAGGAAGAATAAAATAGTGTGAAAATATCTGGTCTGTTGTAATGCTAATATGCAGTTTTATGCTTCTGTGATCTGTGTGCTTGTTTATGCTGTTTTCCCTGTTTATGAAAGTAACTGATGGTGGTTTATCATATTTGATCACATAGGCCAGGTTGATCATGGAACGCTACCTGTTACCCAAGATTCCCAAGAAGAGGCCGTGAGATGATGATCCTCCTACAGACACACCTGCTGTTAATGAGGACCTGGACAGTGGTGATCGTGATTGTGAGTCTGCAGCCTTACTAGGTGAGGCTAGTGCAGAACCCCAGCCACAAGAGGGCACTTCTCACACCCATGGTGAGAAACTACTACCTGGACCCAAGGACCTGAGCCAGCTTCCAGATAGTGGTCCCACCTGTCCAGACTTGAAGAGATACCCAGCCACAGAATACAGTGGCCAGTCAAGGTCATTCAACAAGAACTGGCGTGATCATCATTCGTGGCTGGAGTACTCCACGACCCTAGATGCTGCATTCTGCTTTGCATGTCGTCATTTCGGTCATGTACACTTAAGCAAATGTGAGAAGTCCTTCACCCATGACGGCTTTCGGAACTGGAAGAAGGCAACCTCATCTCTGAAGTCTCATGTTAATTCAGCAGGACACAAGTTTTCTATGCAAGCTTGGACAGAGTTTAAGATGCAGAAAGCAACAGGTTCTAGGATCCTACATGCTTTTACTACCAACCATGAAAAAACTGTAAAGGAAAACAGACATTACATTAGAGCAGTAATAGACGTACTGCTCTACACAGCCTGCCAAAATGTTGCCCAAAGAGGTCACAAGGAAGACACTGATTCTGGCAACAAAGGTAACTTCCTGGAACTGCTGGACCTGATTTCCAGGTATGATGACATTGTCAAAAAGAAACTGAGTGGTGGTCCTGGCAATGCTAAATATACGCACCACGATATCCAAAATGAACTGCTCGCCATCATAGCTTCAATAATCAGAGAGGACATCAGCAACGAGGTCCTAAGAGCAGAGCATTTTGCCCTAATGGTGGATGAGACCAAGGATGTCAGCAAACAAGAACAGCTGTCCATTGTGGTGAGGTATCTCCACAAACAGAGCCTTCATGAGGTGTTCCTTGACTTCACAGCAGCCGAGGGTCTGGATGCAGACTCATTGCTCAACAAGATCTTGGAGACCCTGGCCAAATGTGGTACTGACCACAACGCCTGCATTGGCCAGTGCTACGATGGAGCTGCAGTCATGTCAGGGCACATCAGTGGTATACAGGAGAGGTTTAGGAGAAAGGTACCACAGGCTGTGTATGTCCACTGTTATGCTCACAGGCTCAACCTTGTGCTCGTTGATTGTGTACACAATATCCAGGCTGCAGCAGAGTTTTTTGTGGCTATACAGAGCTTGTACAAGTTCTTCTCTACGTCAGTAGTACATGAAGAATTTATAAAGGTGCAAAAAGAATTAAATCCCACAAGGCAGCACATAGAGTTGAAGCAACTGTCTGACACAAGATGGACCTCCCAACATGCTGCTTGTCTGGCAGTGAAAAGAACCCTACCTGCCATAGTGACAACCTTGAAACGTCTCATGGAGGGAGACAATGCACACAGAGCCACTGAGGCAAAGGGCCTGTGCATCCTGCTAGATCAGCAATTTGTGACAATTCTGATGGCCATGGAAAAAGTGTTACTGATGACCAAACAACTGTCAAACCACCTCCAGTCACATGACCTTCAGCTGGCCTCTGCAGAGGACTTGATGCAGTCTGTCATGTCTGGACTGACAGAAATGAGGACTGAAGCTGCCTGGAAGGAGTTAGAGGAGGCTGCTGAGGATTTGTGCAAGGTAGTTGGGATACGCACTGAGACTGAGCGTCCAGGTAGACAACGATCTGCTCCCAGACACCTGGATGAATTCATCATAACATCCAGTACAGGTCAGAGGGATGGAGCTATACCAGATGCCAGGAGAAGGACCTTCTATGCCATCATAGATAGAATGCTCAATGAGCTGAGCAGGCGATTTTCATCTGATGCCTGTAATGTTCTGATGGGTGCTGCTGCCTTGAATCCTAAGCACATTACATTTCTGGACAAAAAGCGCTGTCAGGAATGGCAGCCAGTTATGGAGTGGCAGAGGGTGATCTTGCAGTGGAGGTCCACCAATTGACAAGACTAATAGCTAGGAAGAGAGACAATGGCCTGG
The DNA here is from genome assembly GCF_032717465.1 of Coenobita brevimanus. Lineage (NCBI taxonomy): Eukaryota > Metazoa > Arthropoda > Malacostraca > Decapoda > Coenobitidae > Coenobita > Coenobita brevimanus. Next base: position 13,844 of record NW_027642515.1, on the reverse strand, counting down.
AAGTGTCCACACCACTTGAGCTCGCAGCCATGCTGGAGTCAAACAAGGACACCTTTATAGATCTGTATAAACTTGTATGCATTGCAGTGACCCTCCCTGTCACCTCAGCTGCCTGTGAGAGGAGCTTCTCATGTCTGAAACTCCTCAAGACATACTTGAGGAACAGCAGTGGCAACAACCGCACCAGCAACCTTGCTGTAATATCAATTAATTCTAGGAGGGCCAAACAGCTGAACATTGATGCCATTATAGACACATTTGCTGCCAATCACCAGAACAGGCGCATAGTTTTAAAGTAACGTGACAGTCGTTACACCTTGATTTAAAAATTCTTCTGATTCTTCAGATTGTATTAACTTCATAACATAGAATTTTTTCTGTCATGTTAACTGCTTGCTTACACATGATGTCTAAATTAATTGAGTTAAACTTCAATCTTATGGAATAAACTGGAAATAATAAATGTTATTATGTTGCGTATACATTAATCTGAATTTCCTTGCTAGTTTTATGTATTTCATTTGGCAGAATTTTTGATGAGATAAGAAATGTTATACATTAACACCGCAGTTTCAAAGAGTACAGGTGTCTAAAATGAACCTCAGTACATTCGGATATTATGAATATGTACATATCAATTTTCCATCAACACTTCAGTTTGATGACATTTTGTGAAGCCCCCCCACATTTTACCCCAGCCCCTCCTCAGCCCCCCAATGAAAATTTCCTGGCGCCGCCACTGCTTGTGCTGCTTCACCTACATGACCATTAAGGTCCCCTCCCACAACCACTATCTCATCATCCTGCATACCACCCACTACATGCATTAAATCATCCCAAAATCTATCTTTCTCTGCTTCATCCAATCCTGGCTGTGAAGCATATGCCGATATAATCACAGCTATCCTTCTACCGAACAGAATTTTCACTACCAATATCCTATCGCTTGCTCTCATAATTCATTAACATATTCCACCCATTTCTCCGCAACCATCACACCAACACCTCCATATCCGTCTGTCCCCCCTTGCCAAAACAACTTATAGCAACAGTCCTTCCCAACAATCTCTCTGGCTAATAAAAAAAAAAAAAAAAAAAACTGGACCACCAAATTCATGTCCAGATGGGCCTAGAGCCAAAACATAACAATGCAGACACATTCAGACACTTACTAGAGAATGAAGGCAGAAGGTGGAGTTTTGTTCCACTTTTTTTCTCACTTCCTCTTCTCCTCTATGACAAAGTCCATGAATGACAGTCCAAACAGCTCCTGAAAAAATCATTTCAGTTTTAGAACCTTGATTAAGCTGAATAAAAATATCTGATGGCAGCAAGAACATCATCATCTAGAGATAATGAGTTGAAGTCCAGATGACTCACACCATAGGAAAAGCTTCCTTAATTGCTTTTTTTTTTTTTTTTTCTGGAAGACAGCAGGAGGTGAAAGAAGAGGGACTGGGTGGGGTTAAACTGGGGAGGAGATGAGGTGAGAGGAGGTGTAATGGGAGTGGAGGGAAAAGGTGCAGTCAGACTGGGGAGGGAGATGTCATAATATAAAGAGATTTCACAAAATAAAAAGATGCCACAATGAATTGAGATGTTACAAAAATGAGAAGGGTCACACAAAGGTTTACGAGACTCCCTATCATCTTCTTACCATTATATTTCTCTGTCATGTGATTTGATGCATGTGATTTGATAACCACATTAACTGAGTTATCAGGTAAAAATACAATTCATTATCTGATAACTTATTCTGGACTTATAAATACACAGTACAGCAATGCTGTCTTTATAAATGTCACACATATCCTGTCTTTTCAGTGTCAGAGTTTATAATGTTCAGTAACTCTGACTTCATCATCCAAGGATACTTTCCATCATAATACTGTATTGTAAGCAATATGCAGAAACCATAACATAGCTGGTTCTCAAATACATCAATTATAAGTTACTATGTACAGAAGTAGAGAAGCAAGCCTTACATTCAGTATTAACACATTCCTGCACCCGGCCTGAGGTGATTCTAATCCTCCATCTCGCACCAGTGTTTTACTAATGAGCGTACCTCACTTTTTTTTTTTTTTTAACAGATAATGGATGTAAAAATTACTGGTGGAATAAGTCACGACGCTGGGAATTTTAACCTTACTGCCCCACCCTGCATACATTTTTTTCTTTTTTAACACCTTTCTAAAGCTCTGATTTTAAGCTGAATGCAAAGCAAGGAAAACTCACTTCTCTGGGAAGAAAGTATGGATGAGGAAAAAGAAACCTAAAGTAAATGAAGATAAACATAACTGTAAAGACACAGAATGCAGAGAAAAAAAATTACCATGCCATCCTGATCTTCTTTTGAAAGGAATCCAGACATGGAGGTGATATGTGAAAGGGGAAGGAGTGGAAACGGATTGTTCCAGTCAATCAAATGTGCTGGTCATGGAAGTGTGGGAATTTGTAGGGAAAGGGGAAGGGGCTTGGAAATATCTTATTCAGCACAGTATTATTCTTTGTAATAAAACAAAAAGTACTGACTGCCTAATAACCTTTGTACAGTTCTCCTAGGCAGTGGAGGGGTGGCAAGCTTTGCAAATTTGTGGAGGATAAATCTTACTGAGGGGCTGGGTTGATGGGCAGTAAACACAGCAGGGAACAATGCCAGACAAAATCTTGGCTGCTGGCTTTATACTACCATTCTAAAACTGCTTTTGAGCAATTTTTCAAACTAATGTTTTTTGGGTGTGATATCACTGTTGCAAAAGTGGGGGTGAAAAAGTAAGATGCAGAGATGACATCATAGGTACAGGGAAGTGTATAACAATGCTTTTATCATTGTGAAAGTCTTGACCCTTCATCTGCTCATCCATAATAATTTCTTGAACATTCTGAAATTTATGACTGATAAATATATTGTTCTCTAAAGAAATATATATATATATATATATATATATATATGTATATATTACTACTAGGGGTTTCCAAGCAACAAAAATCTGGCATTAACCAGAATCAAATAACTACTGTAGATGTGGAAGGACTTGGGTTATTCGGTATGGTATCCTTAGTGATATACAGTAATGTCAGGATACTCTTGTGCCAGAGAAAACTTAAGCAATGAATCACCTTCCCTCCCTCTTGACAGGTTACAGTGCCTATAACCCTAATGCACTGCAGTTTGTATATTTCAATATTCCTTGTACTAGATCAGGTTTGGTTCACATTTAATTCAATAGTCAATATCTTATCAAAATCTACTGACATACAAAAAATTCATACAATTGGCAACATTTTGATTTACTCACCCACTGGACATAGCCGTTTTATTAACTTCCTAACATCTTTTCTGTATACAATTCATGAACTTATGTACAGATTCTCAAGCAGTACATTACAGTACTGTATACGGTTGGCAAATGCACCTCAGAGCTGCAGTGTTTAAAGGTAAAATTGCTAATTTTTTGCCAACCTTTATGGTAAGAACATTATTTTTTTGGTGTAGAGTCTCAAGACTGCTAGGAAATATTTATATTTTTGAGTGATGTAGATGGATTAGTCTGTGCTGACTTGCACTGTTATACAGTGTCTGTGCAGCAGAGATTGTACCAGTAAAGAAAATTATAGTACTGTAGAAGGGACATTCTTAGTTTCTAGATAATGTCAAGAGACTGTATTGTGTATGGAAGTGTGTATGAGTACTCACACAAAAAAGCAAAGCAACATTCCAGTGGTAAACACTAGAGCAATTTATGTTCCAAATGTAAATCATATTCTGTTCAATATTTTCCTTTCATATATTGTTCTAAACATTGTAACACAGACTTGTTTGGCTGTGAGTGTGTGTAGCCTATGCAGTGGCCATCCCTTGACAGTATACCACTATTAATTTTTAGTCTCCCTGAGCACAGGAATTAACACTCCTCAGATACCTTACACAGATTAACAGTAATGAAGGAAGAGGTGTTTGGTTCCAAGTGATAAGTTTGCCATGCTGAAGGAGACGAGACATTTAAAGACTGTAAGTGGTAGGGAGAACCCGTACTAATGGAAGCTTGTCTGTTAATATCGTTACCACAAGACAAAATGTAATGTTTCAACACCACAGCTGTGAAAAACCTTGGTAATATCTCATTTACAATAATTAGTGTTCAGTGGGTGAGGGGAAGTTTGGCGTACAAAGTAACCTGTACAGTATACCTGATACTGTAACAAAGCTGTTACAGTTATTAGGCAACTTATATACCATAAACTCTCCATTCACAAGGTCAGTAGTCAGATTCAACATTTTGATGTCTACCTGATCAATCAAACTCAGTGTGTGTGTGCGTGCATGCATGCATGTCTCTGTCTTTCGCTCTCTGTCTGTCTCACTTTAAATGTCTGAAGTGAGTCGTCTAGGCCTGGGTCCCTACACTCTGACTGGGGCAATAAAGGATTAGATGATGGATGGATGAGTATACAATCTCTCTTTCAACCAAGATGAATGATTTAAGTAGGTACCACTGAGTTACATACCTCAGTTATTACTGCATGTTAGTCCCAGATCTTTCTAATCAAACACAGCAGCCAAAATCAGAGTTTATGGTCTGTTACCAATGTGCAGTTACACCACTTTGTACTAGGCATATAAGAGGCAAACTTCCCCTTTTAGAGCTGTGAGCAAGAAGATAATTATAAGCCTGTATATAAGACAGATATTTGTGCAGAAACTTCAAGTAGATTTTACCATCAAGTATCAAGAAAATTGTCTGACTTAATGATTGTGATGGAAATGTACAAAATTGTCCAGTATGTCTGTAGGTTATAGGAAAGCTTTTAGTGTCTGCCGTGCTTTTACAAACATGTGACAGTGCTCTAATCACGACAGAATTTTAATGTACAGTGTGTGGTTACTTGTAGTAGTTTATATTTCCTCTCTGTTTTAAGTCCCTACAATCACCAAACCAATGTTAACAGTAACCTTCCTAGTAATCTCAATTCCGTGCTGTATTTCTGTCATTTTGGAGATTTCATAATGCCTCTTTCTCAGCAAAATATTTTGCCTATTACATCTTATTTTCCTCTTGTAAGATGCTGTTATTGTGAATGCCTAATGCCAATCTGTCTGGCTGAGCAGACCCACTGACCACAGGTAAGCAACTGGTTCTATGGATCCGTCCTACAGGTACGGTATAGTACATACACTGTACAGAGAACTGGTACCCCTTATTGGTAAAAAGTGTTTCACCGGGATAGGACCAGGGTTGTTCTCAGGGCAAGGTGCAGGAAGCATGAGGAGGTTTGGCTCCTGAGTGGACAACTCAGCTGCTCCACCCAGGGTCACAATGCCACCACATGCAGGCTCCTCTTCAGCACCTGCTTTTGTAAATTACTGATGCAAACTAAGGCCATACTTGAAATAAAGAAATATTAAGGAGAAAGATAAGGTGTAATATGCATACCTTAATTGCAGAGAAAAATGTACTGTATTATGAAATCTCCAGAGCCATTCAAAATATGGCCCTTAGTGTAATGGTTATGTGTAATGATTTGTACAATATCCTGACCATTACCCCTGTACTGCACCAATACACCCACAACATTTGGGTTATGGAGGCACTTGTATCACACCTATCAACAGCCTTACCCTTCTCTACATACACACTTTTATACATCTTGGCAGTTCACATCACTACACATGCACACACACAAATGCTCATCACAACCATACACAATAGACCTGGCTCACTTACTTGTACATCCCCCTACCTTTACATAATACATCCCTCACTTCCTGGTACCTTTGTCGTAAATTGTTTCTGAAGCCCTATCCACTCGGTTATTGTCGGGTGTCAGTAACTGAACATAATGAGCCCATAATTAGCTAGTGAGCAATCATAACGAGTCCACACTAGAACATCTCGCTCATCCGCACATAACTTAGTGACAACAAAATTACTCTCTTGTGGCTCTATAAACAACAGGATGCTGTTGTGGGGTTCAAATAAATATGTCAATAAAAAATAAATCAATAAAAATCCCAATATCAAGAATGACACTGAGGTTGAAGTACGTCACCAATATGGAATGGAAGAAAAAGCAATTGGACCGGAGATGTGGAATTAGTGAGCTGAAGAGGGAGGGGGAGGCCGAGGATGAGATGGAGGGATGGGGTGGAGAGGTATATGAGAGAGGGGGGTGTGAGTTGTGAGCAGGGCAGTGAAATGGCGGGGGACAGGGTGACTTGGAGGCGATTTGTTTGTGGCCACCCCAAACGGGATTGAGGCGTCTGGCAATAGATAGATAAAAAAATAATAATAATAATATAATAAATAAATCAAGTGAGGTGGTAGGGCTACAGAGGTACATAGTATCTGGTACAAACACATAAATACACAAACCTATACAAGCCATATCTACATCACAACTTTTAACTCCCTCACTCCAATAATATTCATATTTTATTGTTGCTACCGTACTTTCAGAGGTTTGAATTAAGTTTGGCTGAGACTTTTCACACTGGATGGGTTAAGTGGGGCTTGCAATAACCTTTTCAATATGAGAGGCCTTTCTTAATATGAATTTGGAAGTAGCAAGACTAATTTTAACTAACTGATCATCACTGAGTTGTCTTTATCTGTGGCAGTGCGTATGCACCTCTAGATCCTACTAGATATTTTGAACTTTTCTACAAGTTAGCTAGTCAGATCACCAAATATTTTCATGACTCAGAGGCAAATATCTCTTGCCTCTTTCAGGTTTAGAATTTTGTAGAATCAACTGCATTTTTTTTTTTTTTTTTTAAATAGGTAAATTTTGCACTGTTCAACCAAAGTGAAAATTCAAACTGTCACTTTACCTAGTTCCAGACTGTGTTATTAGGGTAAAATATTTAAATTTTCTGTTGTGTGTTTTGTCTGATGTGAATGTACTCAGTGCAAGAAGACTACAGGTGTTGCTAAAAATAAGGCTTGTGGAATTTAAAGAATGGCATGCCAGTGTTTATAAGATTTAGAGCATACTGTGAGTTAACTGTACTCAACCATATTAATTTTAGGTCAAACAAAATGAATAACAGGACATGCTGCAGGTTGTACACGAGTGACTACATCATTACTGTAAAGAAATTCAAAAGAGTTACCAGTACTGCACCGTGACTAATCCCTTCAGCCTAACAACTGCTCTGATATTTGACTTTTACTAACCTCCAGACCATTATATTTAATCTATCTATCTATCTATAGCCTGACGCCCTAATCCCGCAAAGGGTGGCCGCAGACAAAACGCCTCCAAGTCACTCTGTCACCCACCATTTGACTCCCCTCCCCCCAACTCACCCCCCCTCCCTCATATACCTCTCAACTCCATCCCTCCACCTCATCCTCGGTCTACCTCTCCCTCTCCCTCCCTCCACCTCACCTACATACACCCTCTTAGTCAGTCTTTCATTCTCCATTCTCTCCACATGTCCAAACCACCTCAGTGTATTTCTCCTAATCTTTTAATCTTTAATACAGAAGATATTTTTAAAACTTGGGGGGGTTCAATATCAGACAAATTACCTTCTTCTCAGCTAAAGATCCGCCCTATACTGAATAAAATTATCTGGTGGTGGTGTGCTTAGAATACCAAATGCTATCACGTTGAAGGGGTTAACTGATGAGAACCCACTTTACTGACTGGCAAAAGTATGCAGACCCAAGAGCCATTCTTTCTGCACACCCTCTACACACACTTTAGCTGGAGGGTAATAAAGGACAAGACCCTATACCTAATGCATACTTATCTAAAGTTAACACCACCAATGCAGATGGCTGTTATTTTACTCTTACTATCTCCAAGTGATTTTATTTAGCTCAGGAATGATGTTTCAACCTGGGGACACAGATATAGCCTACAATAACCCTATATGACTAAGGTTCTTAAGCTAAATGAAACTGTTCAGCAGCCACAATAATAAAACGTACATTGTTCCGCCCTACCTCACCACATCCTAGGGTTGGAAAAGAGGTTTAGATGATGATGAGGATGAATTATTTAACCGAGTCCAACTGTGAAGTGTTTGGCAGCTCCTGGATATGTAAACAATCTCACACACTACTTAAGCAACAGAAAATTAATGAATATACCCCAAGCCATTTGTAACTCAGTGTACACCTTGCTCATACGTTACTCCTGAGAGGCGTAGTGTTGGTGCTGATACTGTCAATACCTGTAATGTATGGTGAGCAACTGTGCTGGTGTGTGTACGGTAGTGTATGGAAGGAGCGTACTTGGAATACCCTGATATAGTATTAATGATACTCCTGTAATATAAAAAATACTGGTGAAGCACTTAGAAATAACTGAGTATAAAACCAAACACAACATACTTAGTTTCTACTCAACTAGGTCAAATTTTTATAACTTATATTGTACTTATTTCTGCTTCCACATGTTTTTTCCTGACTGTAAGTCTGTGTGTGCCAAAGACAAAATGCATAATAAAGGTCATTGTGACTACATGACTCTTTCTTATCCTATTTTTTTACAGGTAATGAGAGCACTATTTTACAGCATAACACTGGTTTATATTTCATACCTACATACATTACTGTACACCATTAATATCAATATTCATCATGATATTTTATGTACTAACTCCAAAAGACAGCAGCCATACAACCTCCAGCATCTATCTATCTATCTATCTATTGCCAGACGCCTCAATCCCATTTGGGGTGGCCACAAACAAATCGCCTCCAAGTCGCCCTGTCCCACGCCATTTCACCTCCAGCATGGCTCACACAAATACCTGTCCTCTACCTGGGTGTCAACATCTACTTGGTTTTTCATTCATCCATCCTACAAAACTTCTACTGGTGTCATTCATCACGCATCTGGAATACTGTTCAATAGATCAGCATAAAATAATGGCTATACATTCAGTCATGCCCTTTCTTATAATATCTCACTCTTCAAATTCTTCCATCTCCACAGAGTATATATATTGTGTGTCTGAATTTTCATATTTTTCAGTGTACATGTAAAAAACATTAACTGGTTCTGCCACTCCTGATTTTGACCTTATATATTTTTCTCTTTTAACTTCCAATGCTTTTATTTTTCTGGATGAAACGGAGATTTGCTAGCAAATCACCTAAATAAGGGCTTTGAATAATACGACACTTCTTACACCAATCAGCTGATGGTGAATTTCACCCTTAGTAAGTCTGACTCATTGAATTCAGACCAGTATTTTAGTAAGTTCAACTCACCTCAATATGGGTTTGTAATTATACCTGGTATCTAACAGATCTAACCCCATTATGCTGTAAGTGCAAGTTTGGCGCTTCAAAGTGTCAAGTTTTAGCTCTGTTCTGCATTATGTATCCTTCAATTCCAATGATGCACTGGCACTTCCCATGAAATCTCCATTATTCAAGTGATACCTAATACTATCTGAGAAAATGGGAAGAGATTTTAAGTTGCTGACATCCACAGAAAAATTACTGTTGAAGCTGTTATTTGCAGAAGCCTACTGGATATTAAAATAATGTTTGCCACAGAGAGGTATGCAAACACAGAATCCATCCATCCATCATCCAATCCTACATTGCTCCATGAGGAGCGCAGGAGCCCGGGGCTAGGCAGAAAAGTTCTGGTAATCTGAAAATTTGTACTTATCAAGAAGTCATGATGGAAATGGCAAAGATGAAAAACATCACTGTTTAAAACAGCATTATTTTTCACGTCATTTGCTTAGTTCATATGATGCACGTTTTTATACTGGCATAGAGTACTTTATGTGTGTTCAACTTTTGTGATTCTCTTTTTCAGTGACAAATAAAAGGTACCATATCCAGTCTTTCCTTTACATGCAAAGCCCCACGTCCACTGCGAGGCTGGACTGCACTGAATTAGGTCTGGCTTACGGAAAACAAGTCTACAGTATTCATTACATGCCAATTCTCCCACCAGTTCTGAGGTTGGGCTATGTGGAATTTGTTTTGACTAGTGGGAAACAAATCTGTAGTGTCCTTCATTGACTTTCATGCTGCCTGATGTAAGCCAAGTCGAATGGGGCCCAGTAAATCTCACAACCACCTACACACACCTCTGCTCATAAATGCTCAAAAGCCTTTACTGCTTTTGCTGAGTACCTGTACTTCAGCACAAATTACATTATGTAATCTTGTACAATACAATCTACTAAATCCACAAAACTGTCTGAACATAGTGGTTACCAGTTAGGCAAAAGGGCAATGGCCAAAGTTGAAAACATGACAGGATGAAGGACTAAAACAACAACAACTATATATACATTACTAACCTACTGATGAAGCAGTGATGATGCAGGCGTCTGATGATCAAACCGACACTTCTGATGATGGTTTGACATGTTGTGGAAGCTTCTGGAGTTCATGCTGTGGATGATACACTCATTAGCAAAGCAAAAACTATTCAATATTAGGCAATGTCAGCATTAAAAATAAATTACTTGACTGCAATCCAATACACTGATGTTAGTAACAAACCATACAAAGTATGGCTGTATGCACAAGTTAGAGTAAGCACTTCACTCATGCATTAGAAATGATTCTGCTAATTTAGTGCACTCTGGTATGTATTGTTTACTGGCTTCACTTCATAACTCTAAAGTTCATGACATGGCACCTGACACTCCATAGCTATGCACTCCAATGCCCAGCAATTTCATTACCAAATAATATTTTCTTACACGACAGATGGGAGCACCCATCATCCACTCACTCAGTGAAGTACTGCCTTCGGGTCTCTCTACACTACGTGACAGGCCAAATGGTTTCTTGTGAACCAAGAAACCATTTACAATGTTGGGTTGGGTAGTGCCTCGCTATGCAGTCCCTTATCCCTGGGGTCACACTCAATTACCTCATCCCCGGTCTTTTTCGGTCTGCCTCTTACAACCCTACATCAGATGTTCACTCTTCTCACCTTCCCCACCCAACTGTCATTCTCCATCCACTCCCCATGCCCAAACCATCTCAATCCATCCCTCCTCATCACAACACCAATGCACTCCAGTCCCATCCTTCCTCTCAACTCTTCAATCATAATCCCCCCACGACTAGAAGAAAATGACAAATCCCATTTTGCCTTCATCCAAGTGTAGGGACCTGAGATTAGGCTACCATTAATTCAGACCAGAGCCCCTGGTGCCTCAACATGACAGAAAAACCCCTGGCCATCTCCTGGACTTCAACCACAGCATATGCCACAATATGCTCTGACCAGGGCACTCTACTAATTGCACCACCAGATGTAATTTACTTGGACTTGGTAGGGGGGGGGGGAATGGGGACTTATTGCATAATGATTCCTGACCTTCAGCTCAGATGCACAATGTTCACAACCACCCTGGCTTTCATTCATCAAACATTCAAATTTCAACAATACGCTTAAATGGTTCTCACCCTGGTAACTTTCATAGCGACACCCTCTGGAAGATTACGCTGGATATACTCAAGGTAGGTGTAGCAGTAGACTGTGTGAGGCGCGGGAGTGATAAAGTGAGGAAATGGGTTCTGGCTTCATACTGCACTCGGTGTTTCTTGTGGATGTGCACCGACTTCAGTAATGTCCACCGTTTTATGTGCTTTGTGGGCCAAGCTCTGTGAAAGATATAAGCTTTTATACTGATTTATATTTTTCTCTATTGGGCTATAGAGTTACTTGTGGAAAGGCATACAGATATTTCTTAAACTATATTTCAGTTAAACAGGGAGGCTTGATCCTGCAGCTGGATACCTTCACATGGTGGAACTGACATAGCAAAAACTGCCTGGTTATTCAAACATTCTCAACTCCATCCCAATCCCCCTAAAAGAGGATGGTGAACTGTAAGAGAAATCCAGTTTCAATCTACAGTCCACCCAGATCACATTCAGATAAACCTGGGGTCACAAGTTCACAACAACAACAACAACAACACAGAGGATTCAACTTTTGTCTTATGGCTTACAGCCTTGGTGGGGAGAAGCTGAGTTTTCAAGTCTGTAATTACTGAAACTTTTTTTTTTTTAACCTAGGGATAAAGGAGACTAAATGCCACCAATGAATTCCACATGTTTCACAAGAAGCTACCAAAAGAGGTGAGAGTAGGAGTTTGGAAGTACTGTGCCCCCTCCCCCTTTGTTCCCATGTAGAGATACGACACGCTCACCACCCAACACCTGTGTTTTGAACAACCTCATTCCTCTTATACCATGTAAGGGGAGAATGTACAACTGCAGATGAAATTACCACTTCACTCTTTCGTCAAACGGTTAGGTGACCCCACCATAACATTCTGAAACTTTGCTGGGCACCACAGATTGCACCACTGGGTTTTAAAACTCACTGTTCACTAACCTCATTATTTATCCTACTGATTTATAGTATTGAAATGTATCAATATTTATGCCTATAATTCTACCTCAAGATTTCTTTCTCCTTGGCACAAAACAGATGCAACAGCCTTCTTAAACATTTTCCCACCCTATGTGAATGCAAAAAAACTGCTCTAAAATGATGGTGATACTGCCACAATTACAATGCTACTGAATAAGGTAGGTATAAGACTAATCTACTGCCTATCTTTAGCTAACAACCTTTATCCACTACCCAGAAAATGTTACAAAGACAATGAAGGTGTGTAAAAATTAGTCACCAAGTCTCTACGATTACATATTTTTTGTATTACAGTATTTACTCACTTGATGTATTGCTGCCTACTTCTTCCTTAACCTTTATCATTCTTTCTCTGTGCCTGCCCTCCTCTCTTCCTATTTCTCCCATCTTTCCAGTCAATTCTTATTGCTTTTCTTTCCTTTACAGGTGGCTTTACATTGAGTGACAAGCCAAATGGTTTCCTGTAAGCCAAGAAACCATTTACAACGCTGGGTGGTAACCATATAACCAAACCATACGTGCTCCCTACGTGTCAACAAGTGGGTTGGTGGAGGGTTAGTGCCCCTCCCCGTAAAACAACTAACTCAAAGTCAAATGGCCACCTTCTTACGGGATTATGGCGTCTGGCAATAGATAGATAGACAGATAGACAGTATTTCTTCTGCCTAAAGACATTTACATTCAGCTACGGCAAGATTTAGGATGGGGGTTGGTAGAGATATGTTTACCATGTTGAATAAAACCATCTGAAGGTAACAAGAACAAACTATAAAAGGACGAAGCCATATGGAAAGGTTACGTATAAATGAGGCTTGGGGTGGAAGACAATGAAGTGGACTTATGATTAACAGGAAGGAATGAGCCTAAGTAAAAGAGGGTCACAGTGTCAAGACAATGGGGACATAAAGAGAGAGAGAGAGAGAGAGAGAGAGAGAGAATGTGTGTGTTTAGGGGCTCTGAGTTTTGCTTCCTCATTCTCCAGTGTTTCTTTGGATGTTATTCATGGAAGTTGGTATTTATCAACTTTTTATGTTCACCAAAGGATTGCTTAAAAAAAACTGCACTGATATTTTTGCAACTTAAGCACATATGACGTAGTTCATTTACATAATGTTTTTGACATATCAGATAGAGCCAGGATATCGGGGGCTTGAATGGTGAGCGAATCGAAGCGTGGCCCATTGGATCGGGCAAATTTGGCCTGTCTGGACGTTGTTACTGTGCACTCTGCCCTAGGGTGGGAAAGGAGGTCCGGATGATGATGATGACTGACCTTTTTTCCCACATGGCTAGGGTAAGGTATGATCCTTAACATAATGGATGGATGGAGAAGCTGCAATGAATTATAAATGATATGAAATTGGAGATGCTATGGAACACTTGGAATGAGGAGATGCCAAGAGAGGGGTGGAAAAGTAGTAAGACCAACCCTCCACCCACCTATGTCTCTGTTATGC